>NW_009618069.1:2689-26016 GCF_000690535.1 Cariama cristata | reverse complement strand
TCAGCAGGGAGTTCCTCTTACCTTTCAAAAACAGATTCTGAGTTCAATTCTTTAGCCTGCTCGCTTTTCTGTAATGTATCTTACATGGATTGCTGCGGTAGATTAAGAAATACTCTGGAAGTGTTTGCAGATAACTAGGTTAAATTCCCCAAATAAGGAGCTTTTGTTGGTTCTGGAGAGGTGCTTTGTTTGGTTTTATTTTGTTAAACTAAGTGCTGCCTCTGGGAATTTTGACATTCTCAATTCTGTTAGTTACATGCAAAAAAGTAGTTCTTGAACGCATACTTTTGAGGAGGTAGATCCCAAATGTATTAACAGGAATATCACAGCATAGCAAAAACATAAGTGTAGCCTACATTTCAGAAAAACCTTTTCTTAAAACAACAATGATGCAAGAATATTAACAAGAGGTTATAGGTGTATAGCAGAAACAGCAAACTATAAACCGTGAATGAATCCTGCCAGAAGATTAAAGTATGACTACAGAGAGAGAAATTCTATGTGTCTATGCATCCATTTCCAGACCCCTTAACAGCAGCTGTCACACAAAAGTCACTGCTAGCGAACAAAATAAAACACTTCAACTGCGATATTTAGTCTTACGTCATTCTTGAAATTTGGTGAGGCAAGTAATGTCACATTCTCAAAAATGCACTCCAAATGAAACCATGCAGGGCAGATCTTTGCACAACAGTGCAAAAATGCGTGGGACTCCTGCGAACCCACCCACTCAGAACTGCTGGTAGAGATCACTGGTGACACGAGAAGACGGCAGTCTCTGCCAAGGAAGGTTATTAGATTCGTTTGTAATAAGGAGTAATGCTGGCCAGAAAGTATTAGCATAACGGTCATCAAAGGTTGTCTTTGGAGGGGCTTAGCATTTTAGCTACATAAAGTCAAAGTTAGCCAAGACAGCATTTTCAAGCTGTTATCTTTTACTCCAGAAACGCATCTCCTCTTCTACAATTAGACTGCTGCTGCAAGCATTGGAGAAAATTAATTTGATTTATATTGATAAACAGCTATCAATTACTCAAGTACATTTAAATTCAAATAACATTTCACAACCTTTCTTCCCTTCTGTATGTTCTGCACAAAAAACCTGGACCTATTCTCTCTTGTTTTGTCATAGATTAGTTGGCTTTAGGTGATATGAAAACAGATGACTTTATCCTTAAAGTGACATAGTGCTAAATTTCAGACTATCAAGCTTCTTTTGATCCTTTCAAATGATAGGACTAGAAAATAGAACTGTTAAGCACTTTACCTGTCAAAAAAAAGCTATACTTGTATTTCATTTTAATGTAGTCTCGCTGGTACCTTAATATAATACATCTGTAAATCCCCAAGAAATTCAGGCCAGGCTAGAAGCAGCCCTACAAGTTAGCATTTAATACAAGCAATGCTAGAAAGTCACATTTAGAAAAACAATCAACTCGTGCTTCAGTGGTGTTGGTTCACTAGATGTAGCTATGAATATTATGGTAAGAAAAGTGGCACCAGCTGAAAGCACATTCCACGAGGTACCCTGCCACAATAGCACGTTTTCAGAGAGATAAAAGCTCTCCTATGGTGAAAAGAGACAATACGGGTTCAGAGGAAGGACTTGCATTCTTTCGTCTTTTGACTAGTATTAAAAAAATAAATAATTAAGTACTAAATCTAGAAGTTTTATTACCAATAGCAATTGAAAAGCAGCAGGCGTCGTTTCCTCAGCTGAAGCAGTACAATGCCTATCAGTCTCAAGGCTGTCTCCTACAAAAATTGGCTGTGAAACACTTCCTCCCCAAACTGTTTGTAGTGCTCCCATTTAAACCAGTTACTTACCAGAATGTACAGCCCAGAGTATTAATTTTGGAAACCACTGACCTATCACAGAAATGTCCTATTTGTTTGGAGGTTCTTTTTGGATTTGTACACCCATAATTCTAAGTCAGTCTTGGTGATAATCTTACCCAGTGAGCATGCTGAAGGTAGCAGAAGAAAAATCCCACTGTACAGGGAACATAGAAGCCTATAATGGGAAGTGATGCCAGCAATGCCATTGTCATGCACATTTTCAAAGAACATACACTCAGTGTTATATTCTGCTCTCAGAACAGAATCTCCATTAAAAGGTACCATATATGTAAAAGAGTTTATTTCCAAACATGAGGTTTACCTTAGATCACAGGCTAGAAGATGCACAGTCCTGCACTAAAGACATACTTGTAAAGCCTATTCAGAGAGTGATCATCTTGCCTTCCCAGTGAAGGACTTTTCAAAGCAGTGAAGTATTTATAAATTCCTGAATGCCAAAAGAAAAATACTATGAACATTGGATAATCTGTAAATAATAGCCTGTGTGGCGAGACACAAAGGAAGAAGGGTCAATAACCCTGTTGCCAGACCTGCCAAACCTCCTTACAAAGCCAAGAAAAGATGGGATTCACTTTATTTCCTATTACTAAATGCTTCACTCAACATCAGTTTGGTTCATAACACCAAAAGCTAATTTAGCTTGCGTAATCATCACCAAATTATGAAGGTTTTTAACTGAAACTTTTGCATTATTCCTTACTACAGTATAAGTAGAACATACATTGATTAAACTACCTAAAAATATAGCCTGGCAAAAAGAGAATATAAAATATCTTTGTCACTTGTTAGTAATGGTAACCAAGCACTTTTACATCTACCAGAGTATGGGAATCTTGTTTCAGTCAAAGAACAGGAATGGCACTTCTGGAACTAAAGTGGTCGCTGAACAGATTTTAACTTCCACAGTCTTTTCCTTTCCTTGTGTCCTGTGGTTCTGAAGACTACAATGAAACCTATTCTTCCTCTCGTGGACTCCTACCTCTTGTTAAAAGCTCATTGACACCACTAATACCACAAATGTCTGGAAAATCAATCATTTCAAAGATAATTACCAAAAGGCATTCTAGAATGTAAAAAGGGCAAATATGTTCTGTTGCTCCAAATATAAGTAGCATCAAGTAGCCTCATTATTTGCAGTCAACTGTTTTTGTAGGTCACTGTTTTTTCCTGCATATCCCAAGCTTTAACAACATTAACTGAAAATGTTTCCTGCAGAATAGAAGGGAAATTCACATCAGGCAAAATATCTCCTTTTCTTCTCCATGGATGTATAATCTGCAGCAATAATCTCTAATCATTAAAAGCTATATATGTTTTAAGTTTGTATTATCTTTTATTTAATTAGAAAGTCTTTCTACTATTTAGATATAGGTATCATACATCAAGCAGTAATCAAGGAGTAAGCACACGGATATGACTGTTGAAGGAAGTCATTAAAATACAACAGTATTTTTAAATCTTTCAATAAATATAGGCTGAGTACAACTTTTACAATAAATAATTTCTTTGATTTGCCAGAAAAACACACTTACACATAATTAAAGTAAAACAAGGGAGCTTTATAGTAACACTCAAACTTCTGATAAGCTTTTGCCAGAAATACCACTAAAATAAACTGTTGATTTTAAATTATTTATATGGAATGTATACTAAATACTTTCTTTTTAAGTTCAAATACCACACTGGACATTTGGAAAGGACTTTCTTAAGATGTTATGACTGAAATTTTCTGATAGAAAAATATTACCTAAAACAAGCAAAAAAGGAAATGGTACTGTAAAATTAGCTGCAAAGGAAGTAAATCAAAAAGTATTTTGCTCAAACAGCTGTTACCAAATGCTTGTGGAAATACACACATTGAAGAATGATATTAACAGTAGCTGCAGATGGTTTTTAACCTCATCCATCACAGTTAAATGGGCTATGCAAAAGTGACGATATGAACGAACAACAAAAAGGCACTGACAGTCAGAGAAGCCGTGTAACATCAGAAGATGCTCAGAGAGCAAAGCTCTGTATGGCTGATGGAAGTGAACATAACTGCAGCTCATTGGCACCAGCCTGAGTATTTGACCATAATTTCCTGGCATGTACGCTTCAGCATCTGACGAGTTCAAGTATATTTCAGAGGAGTAAAATAATTTATTAATTTGGCTGATACTGAAAAGTTGTGTAACTTCCAGTTCATATCTTTACACCTTATAAATTAAGCATTATGAGAAATGGTATAGCTGCAAATTTTCACTTTTGTTCTCTGTGAAACTACTTGTTATTTTATGTTATTATGCTTAAGACAATGTACATAGCATAACATAACATTTATGCTGCAAATTATTCTGATGTCATAAGAGGATTAAAATGATTCATTTCTCCCAGCTAAAAAATGTTCTGAAGTTTGGTTTGAGGGTTGTTTGTTGATTGGTTTTTGTGGGGTTATTTGGGGGTTTTTTGTGTTGGTTTTTTGATGCGTTTGTTTTGGTTTTTAACAAATGAATAAGAAAATCCTCAAACTCACAGAAACATAAGCTTCAGCAGACACGCAGGTATTCTCAGAAACCATCGCTGTCTCAGGGTTTGGGGAAAGAAACATAGCTGAATATTCAATTTGCAATCCTAGAAATATATCAATATAAGCATAGTCCTTTTCAGAATTTGACGATAACAGATCCGCTAAGAAGGTAAAGTTTACAATATATCACAAGCCAAAGAATCAGAAACCATTATCAGAGGGAACTTATTAAAGGATAAAAATCCTTGAACTAAAATAAAGTTTTGCAATATTGCTTTTAAAAAGATGAAATTAAATATATATTTGACTTTGGTCAGGGAGCTGTGGATAAAGAAAGAGATATACCATGGTTTTTGAGGGAAATATGAAGACCAGTAAGTGAATTACCTGTCATATTTGGACTGTAAATGTCAGAAGAAAGGCAAGCCGTGAAAACTGGAACATGAATCAGATATCCTTCATTCTAGCTCTGTCTGCCAAAAACTCATTGCAAGATTTTGGGCAGGTCAGGAAACATCCATATCTCATATTCCACACCTGCATTTGGGCTGGCTGAGAAGTGTTATTTAGCTACTGTGTTTCCCCATCGTCATCACAAGTAGGTGAAAATGCCTGCTGGACTATCAGATGATTTGCCAGATGAGAAGCTGATGTAAACTAATTCCTACAGCAGCATACTGTGTACCTGCAGTCCCTACTGCTACAGGGCTTTCCCATGAAAGGGGATGAACAAAGAGCTCATAAGCAAACAACTTCAAATGTACATAAGTTTGTAAGTGATTTCACTGTAATCATTGGTGTATTAGAAATGTCAAGATAGTCGTAAATTCCCAGTAATTAACCATCAAGACAGGCCTCATTTAAATGCAGTTATTAAATGTTGGGAAAATTAATTAAGCTTAAATGCCAAATATTAAAACTTAAATCTCTAAGTGACAAACAGAAGCTTGTGTTTCAATCCACAAGCTTTTCAATAGGAGGGACAGAATTCAGTTTTTGAGAAGATTTCAAATCCTAAAGAGCACTGGCTATACCTCACTTGCTTAAATTTACTTTGCCAAAGTAAAAAATAAAAGGAAAGGCTGTAACATTCAGGGTTCTAAGAAATTAAGAACAAATTCAGTAAGTTGAGGAGAATTCTCTGGGCTCTGGTCTGCACAATCATTAAATGTGCCATCAGTCTGCGTAAACCTCTATGACTTGCAAGTTAAATGCTATTTCAAACAAGTTTATTTCACAGACAATTTCTCTTTAATGCTATGGTCAACTCTGCTAAGAAATGTTACTGCTAAGAAGCACACATATTCATCAGCAATGTGTGGCAACCTACAGCAAACAAGAACATGGTGTGACCAAACAATTCCTTGTTTTTGAAAAGAAGTCATTGAACACTGATGTATTAAAGAACAGATTTCCAATTTAGAAAACTCCCACTTCAAACTTATGCAATTTTTAAATTATTTTCTCAGGTTTCCTCTTTATTTCACCTTGAACATATTATTTTTTTATATATATATAATTTTAGCCAGGAATCTGCAGTGCAAGCATAGGTTTTGCACACAGGCCAACATATAACAACTTCTTGTTTAAACAGTCTAATAAGTGTAATGATCTTAGGTAATACTTTTTACCTAATTACCTAATACGGTTTACAGAAACATTGTGCCTTCTCTTATAAGCGTTTGCTTAACTTGATATGAAAACAGAGTTAGACAACCCACGGTGTATAAATTTACTGAGTCAGAGACACGTTCAGAACTGTTGGCCAGAGCTTTGATCCCTTAAGGAGGAAAAACAAATACATAAATAAAAAGTAAGTTTCAGGCTCATCACTATTCTCTTCCTAGCACCAGAGGGTTTTAAGTAAATTTGCCTAGGCAATCATTTACTAAATAGCTGGATAATGCTTAATTAGATCATATTATGATCTGTTCTTTAGGTTACACGTATCGGGAAATTAAGAAGTCAAACTCGTAGAAGTCAGCAACTCCTTTCCAATTCCATTTTTGTGCTACCGTGAGAGGTCAAGATACTGGTGTGAGTCCATCACTTCCCCTCAAGGTACTCCTTCGCCCAAGCTCTTTAATCTGAACTGAACGAGGTAAGCAGCATCTCACAAGATTTGACCTGAATTTTCTTCCTAATCTCCATCTATCCAGAAGTTTACTCATGCTGTGAATAATGATCTGAGTTAGATTTTTTTCCCAGCACCAGGAAAGAGGTTCTAACCGAATTTGCCAAGAGTTTAATAAGCATCACAGTTTAATTAGCCCATTTATTTTTATTTATAGCTCCATATGAGACCAAGACATGTAATTTAGAAAGAAATACAAAAATTCATCTTCTACTGAACAATTCATCATCACTCTGCATGTTCCCTAGTAGGAATATTTTCAGAGGTAAAAATCTCAAGTTAAGCACACCTGCCAGAAAATAATTAACATTGTTCCAAATCTTTATACCGCTAATATTTAAAGTATATCTAATCGTATAAGCTTTAAGAAATGCATGTTGCTATTATTGACAGAAAACTATTCAGTTGTCTTTGATAAAGCATTATAGTTCATAAGACCAAAACAGCAAAGCTGAACTAGCAAAGAACAGTCAAAAAATACAGTGCACAGAAAACAGAAGGATTTGTAGTCTGGGGACAGGCTCACAGAATGGAGGCAAAGAAGGGGAATAATGAAGAGAATTATGCTGGAGAGCAAAATAGGATGGGAAGAAAGCTGCAGAGGAAAATGAAAAAAATATTGTTTAAAGGATTTATGTTCATTGATAATAACACATTTTTTCTGTATACAATTTAAGATCATTTTCAAATTCACGTTATTTTACATAGGCTGGAAATACAGAATTAAGAGTCTCCTCAGCAGAGTTTTTCAGTCTCCTTCACTTACCTTCCCTAAGTACACTCGTAATGAAACTGAAATGAATTCTTTGATGCACAAGAGAGAAAAATGCCAGAAGGTCAAATTGCAGCTTCATTGTAACTACTTAGAAGAACATTGTGTTTCTGTGTTTTCTTTCAAACCATAATATTAACTTAATACTAAGTTTCTCTTACAAAAATGGATCATTTAGCATACTAACTGCAAAGCATCTACTAAGCAAGGAGAAAACATGCTACTGTGAGTTACTGTGCATTTACAGGACAACATGAAGTTATGACCGTTTACATCTAAGAATCTGGTTGACAGATTCCGTAATGAACAAGAAAACAAGTGCTAAGGGCATTTACAAAAATCCAGGATATGTTTCAAATCCTCACACCCCGTTCTGCAGATACATTCAACTACATCCCATTATAAGCCTGAAAATCTGATACACTGGTGTTCTCTACAAAGCCAGAATAAATCTTTTATTGTGGATCCTTCCTGCCCTTCCCTCACCCCCAAATAATTGCTTTCTTTAATGCTCTCTTCACTAAGGATAAATAGAGACTCAGCTTAAGCTGAAATGGAAGCCAAATATGACCGGGCTTGAATCTATTTTTTTTTCCAGCTCATCCAGGGTTCCTGTGGTAGAGCCCATTAGGAGTACATGAAAGCAGATAGCTCAAAGCCCACATAGTTATTCCTGGATTTAAATACAGATTGGAAATGAATGTCCTGTGGATAAATGCCTGCGAAAAACCCGGAGGAGAATAAGTGCTTGGGAGATTAAGAGATTTACTGTAACCTCTGTGAAAGCTGAACATTTAAAGGGCAGGAATTCTTCATTTTTCAATCAGCAGATTTAAAGGGGCAGAGATTTATACATTATCTCAGCAACTAATTAAAAGCCCTCCATACATGTATGCACATGTGCATACATATACTTATTTTTATCAATCAGCAGATGTATATTACTAATAGATTATGTAACTATCCTGGTCAGCAAAATTAATATAGATGTTACAAGTCTTCATTTTTTTTAAATGGCACTTCGGCTAGTTCATAGAATCACAGAATCATTTAGGTTGGAAAAGACCTTGAAGATCATCAAGTGCAAGCATCCTCTATTGTTTGAGATCTCTTCCTGAACTGAGAGCAAATAGCTCTTTCTTCTGACTAGAACAATGCATGCTTAGTGAAAGAAAGAGCATATACAACTCGATTTTGTAGCTCTCCTCTTTTTCTGCTTGCTTCATCATTTTTACTACCTATTACTCATGGGAAACGTAAACCTGGACATGCTGAGGAACATGCTGACAAACCTGCCAGATTTTACTTACCATCCTCTTGCCCAATTCTTCCCTTTAAAGCAGGAAGATTGCAAGAACACAGAAGTATTCATGCGTACAAATTGCAAACATCTGTTTCACACCAAAGGCCAAATATAATAGTCACATGCCTGAAGATCTTGCTCTCCAAATAAGCCCACACCATGTAAGGACAACAGCATATACTGCGTCCATCGGTTGCATCACTAATCCTGCTCATGTTTTGCTGTTTCTGAAATTATGAACATTCAGGAACTGTAATACATAAAGCAAACCTTTGAAGTGGAAATGTGACTGCAGATTTTTGCACATTCATCTAATTTGCTTGAGTGCTATGTGTCAGAAAAAGTATCCAGATCTAGGAGATTCTCACCATTCTGTATGACTAGAGTCATCAGTTTACTTACCCTTCATCTGTCCCTGTCCCACATTGCTCCCTTTCAAACTGTAGCTGAGGGCAATATTCTCATAAATACCTTTGATACAGCAAATCCCTAAGGATTCTACCCCTGGGATTCATGTAAAAAATAAACACATTCATATTGTCACACATCTGATCTCACCTCCCAACAGCATTTAAAAAAATCACGGATCAAGCCCCTGAGCATCTACTCAGGACAAACCCTTCCAGAATTTAGCAGCAGCTTCAGACACCAATGAATTGCCAGATAAATGAAATACCCACCAGGGTTATTTTCTAATTGTAAAAAGCCAAGGGTGTTAGGATCTAATATATCTGTGGGAATATCAGGTCTTATATGCTAACAAGTGTTGAACAATAAAAACTTGATATTTTGATATTCACAAAGGAGAAAAAAAAAAAGCTGTAAACATCTGAGCAATTCTGTAAACACCATGAAAATGTAGCTGCCAATAATTTCTGTATTAATAGGAGGAGTTAGGAATGAAGCCGAAAGGGAGCTTCTGAAGGAATTATTTCTTTACAATTTAATTTGTTAGAAAATAATGTCTGAATGGCAAGTATTACCAATAAAGAAAAGCAAGGAGGAAAAATGGCTGCATACTACAAGTAAAAAGTATTTTTTTTATTCCCACATAATATTGTTTTTTACACACTAAAGTTAACAATATTGCTATTTGATTATGGAAGAACAGAGTCAGAATATAAGGAGGTTAAGTACTTTCACTTGCAGCATGCGCTGTGTACACTCCAGGGCAACCATTTAATGTTTGGGTTCAAAACAGTAAGATGCTTTAGAGACATGGGTTAAAAACCCCAGAAGATATAAGAGCACTTGACAGTTAAATTGGTGGTTTTGGAAGATTAAAAAAACACCAAGAACCTGCCTGGTTTTTACTAATGCCATAGAAAGGTTGTCCTCAATAAAGCCTTAACATTACCATACTGTGTACTTAGCACTATTGCTACAGTACAGACACTTCTGCGGTAAAGACAGCAAGAGCAGGAGGAACTCCACATTACAGAGTTCAAAAAAGGAGGGAGAGAAAGCCAAGACAATTCCTACGAAATATTAACTTCCAGAAAAGGATAGTAATAGTTCTTTTCCCCAGGTCTTCCC
The DNA here is from genome assembly GCF_000690535.1 of Cariama cristata. NCBI lineage: Eukaryota > Metazoa > Chordata > Aves > Cariamiformes > Cariamidae > Cariama > Cariama cristata. The sequence goes on along the minus strand of NW_009618069.1, from coordinate 15,902 downwards.
CCCAACCCCTTTTCTCCAGATAGCACCTTCCGCACTCCCAAAGTGAATTTAGGCCAGAAAAAAAAACAACTAACAAACCTTCATTTTAATTTTTGATGCTACCAATATTCTGTGCTATAAATAGCATTACTTTAGAGTCTTCCCTTTCCTTCTGCCTTACATAGTGATAAGGGTAACAGAATCCCCATCCGGAAGACTGCCAACGTAGGAGATATAACATTACCATATAGTATTAAATAATTCCACAGGTATCATGATCTAATTAAACTAGTAATAGAATAACAACTGATGAAACTGCAACATGACAGATATGTTATGGGTCTTTTTATACTCCAAATGAGTTTTCTTTTAGAAGAGTACAAAGAGTTAGGTATGGTTTATATTCCTACGAGAAAGGTTCCAAGACTCACGCAACTTTATATGCAAGGAAACCTGGATTCCTCAGAGGAAATGCGCGATTCATTGCTCAGTACTTTATCTATTTTGGGATAAATATCTATCTAAAGATATCTTTCTATCTAAATTGGGATAAAGCCTTCTTGTGCTGAGCCAGGCAGAAAGGGGTTTTTGCATTGTATCTTGTTGCTAGTATTTATATGGGGTTAAAAAATAGAATGCAGAAGGGGATTTTCTTGAAACATAGTTCCAGTTATTAAGAACTTTTTTTTTGTGTGTAGCATGAAAACATTATTTTTAAACTCTGGATTAAAAACAAAGCCAAAAAATCAAAGTATCATGTAGATTCAAAAAGCTGAGAAATGCCATGATTTAACTTTGAAGTCTTTTTCCCTGCTCAAAATCAAGCAGTTCTCAGATAAGCATTTCACTTAAGTTTTCCTCTGATAAGGACCATGAATTCTTTTCCTAGAGTTCCTTAAAGAAGGAGGAAGAAATGAGAGGGTGTTAGGGCTGGGGAGAGCACTGGGTTTTTGCATACATCTTTCACTTTGTCAGCTTGCAATGAAAGAACATTCTAACTTCTGGGTAATTTACACCAACCTGCCAGCGCCTGGCAGAAGGAGCCCACCATCTCAGTAGGAAATATATGCACCAGGCATTCATGTGAATGTGAAATATAAATTCTATGAAAATCTATGATAATTTCCTTAATGACTTCATGATGGTCAGGCAGCAAAAAATATATTATGTTCTTTCAGGTTTTCAATTACTTTGACATACAAAACAAACAGTTCCCGCCTCTATGCCGTAGTCTTCCCCACCGTTGCATTTACTCATTTTAATAATTTTCTACATTTGTATTTACCTCTGCAAGTTAATCCCATCCTGTAAGAATGAATTTTCATGCTTGATTTTCCCACCAAATCACGAAAAAGCACTGACCTAGCCCCATCTGAATCCTACTATTCCCTCATTAGTCAGTCTCCACATGCTGCAGCATTGATCCCCTTTTATTCTGCATAAAAGTAAGTTTGTTCAGGGGTTTGTGCCACTGTTCACAGGGGGTTGTGAAGGGCATTTTACTTGCAGAGAGTGCGCTTATCCATTGAAACCAAGGTCTTCTAAAGTTTTCCATGAGATTAAACAGTATGAGACTTAACCTCACATATTGCTACAGTAAAACAGCCTAGTAGGAAGCTGCTGTTGCCCTGATTACTGCCCTCCATATGGGTAATATTCTGCCTTTCCCATAGGGCTTCTTTGGGCCACAGTGGGTGGGTTTTGACCTTACACAATGTTAAGGGAAAGGGAGCCTTAGGCACCTCACTTTGTACACAAAATAAACAGATTGAGCACGTTTCAAAATCCATGCTGTGTTTTGTGTACACATTCCTGTCTGCTTTGGTCTCAAGAATGTTATGAGATGCTTTGTTATCAAAGGAATATAAAGGATGAAGCAGACAGCGTTTGATTTTTTTTTCCCCTCCTCCTTGTCTTCAGAAACTGCACTATAAACTCACCAGTCCTGCCATTTTGTGTTTGCACATGCTGCCTCAGCCACCACGTTTTAATGGCATCGCATCTATAGCAGGTGAACTGCAGAGCATGGAAAGCTCTGTCAGAACACATTAACCAGAAATCCTTTGGGTATCCACAAACAGTAAGTCATGCTGACAACTCTCTTTCTGGGTAACTTTGGGGATCAGCTAAGCTTGATTACTCAAGCTTTCTATGATGACACTTAATAAAATATCCACAGTTAGTTGGCAAAAGAAGAAAGTAATATTATGAAGATCATTCTCCAAAGAAATTAAAAGACAGTAGATATAGGAAGGTATATATGTTTCTATCAAAATATACCAGGGATATCTTAATATCACTGAACAGTTAAGTACACCACTTCATATTCCCATTGAAAAGAAAAATTCTTGCATAAAGAGATGACATTTCAGTAATCCTATCAATCAGCATACTTCTAGAGATCTGTCAAAAGTAGGAACACCTATTCTGTTAGGCATTGGTTCACAGCAGACATAACAAAATATGAATACTAAAGTGCAAGAGGCTTTCTTGAATGTATTGAATAGAAAAATATAAAGATTTAAGAAAGGAAAAAAACTTATGTCATACTGTCTAAGAGCAGGTTCCCTAGCCTATAAAATTTGCAGCATCAGTGAATAAAAATGAATTAGAAGAAATGCAACTCAGCTTTCCAGAGGCATTAAGGATTGGGAAGCTTTATTCCTACTGACTTTCACTTGAAAACATCATCAATATGACTTCTGATTTGACAAAACAAACACATACTGTTTGGAAAATTCCTTTCAAAAAGCAATTATTGCAGCTCTTCAGCAAAAAAACATTCGCTACTATTTTCAAAGATTAAAAACTAACTAGCTGCTGACTACCATACAGGACTGACTCTGAGCAAACAGGGAGATGGTGCACAAGTGCGGTCTCTATAAAGCACAGCACGGGATTTTTCTTCCAAACTAGCCCAAGAGCTAACATATTTCTATCTAGACTAAGAATAAACTGTGCCATGGCTTTTATGTGTGTGTGTATATGTGTATGAATATATAATCACTCTACTCAGAAGCACACATGTTCAAATTTAACCTGATCCTCTAGTACTCTATTAATGTGGTTGACAGATTTTGTAAAACAGGCTGTGTGCAGTATCAAAGGAATCACAAAAGCAGCAAATTATTTCCCTCACAACAGATTTACAGTTATAACATTAAACTAACCTACAGTCCAAATTTTCAGTTGGTACCAAAACACATAAAGTAATTTATAACTATTTACACACACATCCAATCTCTGTTGAAATAAACTCTTTTGGCTTGCAAAAAAATAAAGTGTTAGTAAAATGAAAATATTTCCTTGTTGAATAGTACCGAGACTTCTATGCCAGCTATAAACTTGTTTAATTGTTCTTTCTTTAGCTATAGCATTATTTGTTTCCACAATCTTTTAATTTGGAGTGTTCATAAGACCAGAGAGGCTTGCCACTGTTCTTGAAACAATTTATTTCACAGCAGTAAGTCTTTAAATGCCAACGCTGCAATCCTGAATAATATGTATTTTTCAAAGTTTGGCAGTTCCAGGACCTTTTCTTTGGCTTTCTCAAGCATATTTCATCTGTTTGTGACAAGGGTCACTGACATCAAAAGAGTCAGTGATAAAATCAAATAAAATACAGTGAATTATTACTGCAATGTTTTCTTCTTAAACATTTTAAGATTTTAAAACATTGGGAATACCCTGTTATTGATGTGCAGTACTTTTGATACTAGATAACAATGACAATTCTAAATAGAGATCTATATGTTTCCTTCAACATACAAAAATTACTTTATAATTCATCATAATTTAATTTCATAATGAGATGTGATGTGTGAGGGGGAAAAAAAAAAAAACAACACACCACAAACACAAACCCAAAAAACCACAAACAAATTCACTATCAACTATTGGATAATCTTTTAAATGAGCTGTTTGATCACTCCAATGTTTACATGACAGGGTCTACCATTGACATCTTCAATGGTTTACATTACAAGTTAATGTATTTTTAGAAAAATAAGTTCAAATGGCTATTAATATTGGCCTGCCATGAAGCCAGGTCTGTCCTAATACATCACTGAACAACACGGTATCCATTATTACTTACTGCATCCTATAGCATCTGTTCTTTCCTCTGTCACCACTAACAACAGAAGAAAGGTCTAAAAAATAAGATCCATGTATACTAGCAGCTTTGTTCCTAGATCTCCTCTTTTAGAAGAATTTTATTTTTATAATCCTTGACTGTAACAACACAGCTATGAAGAAAAAGCCAAGCCTTTTGCTGTATATATCTTGCTCCTGACGTAAATTAAGCAAGTAGGTCCCTGAATCTTTAAAACTGAAGTTTTCCCAGTGTATTTTCTACGGAACCTTAGAATAATTCAAGTGGAAAGGGATCTCTGGAATTCATTTTACCCAACCTCCTACTCAAAGAAGAACTAACTTCAAGGTTAGATCAGGTTGAGTTCTTCAAAATCTCCAGAAAGTAATTTTCACAGTGTCTCTGGGCAACTTATTCCAGTGCTTACCCATTTTTATAGTGAAGTTCTGAATGTTTTTTTCCACATATCTAACCAGAATTTTCCTTGCTGCAACTTGTAACCACCCCCCCTCTTACCCTTTCAATGTACACATCAATCTTCCCTCTAAAATCCCTCTAGGAAGTTGAAGACTGCAACAGGATCCCCCTGTTAGCCCTTCTTTTCTTCACAGTAAACAAAATCAGCTTTCTCAACTTCTCTTCAAGACTCATGTGCTCCAGCAATCTGACCATCTTAGTGACGCTCCTCCAGACTCACTCACTTTTGTTGATGTCCCTTCTTCTACTGGGGGCCCAAAACTGGGCACTGTACGCCACATATGATCTCCAACGCGCAGAGTGGATAGCAATCACTACCCTCAAACTACTACTTATCCTTTTGCAAATGCAGCCCAGTGTGTAGTTAAGCCTTCCCCTCTACAAAAGCTCACAAATCATGTTCAACTTGTTGCCCACAAGGACACCCAGGTCCTTTTTCGCAAAGCTGCTTGCCAGCCAGCATGCACTCGATATGACCTCCAGGGTCACTCATGAAGAGGTTAAACAGCATTGGCCTCACTATCAATCACTGGGGAGTGCCATAACCAACCACCTCCCTTTTAGACTGTGAAAGGTTGATCATTACACTTTGAACCTGATAGCTTGGCCAGCTTCTAACCACTCATCCAGCCCCTGCATCACCAACTTGGCTACAACGATCCTATGGGAGACCATGATGAAAGCCTTTCTTAAGTCAGAAAATTAAATCCCCATGTTCACAGAGCAAGTCATTTCACCATAGAAGGTAATCAAGTTGGTCTTACAAAGTCCACATGTAAATCTGTGCTGGCTGTTCCCAATCATCTTCCTCTACTTCATCTGCCTGCAAATGGCTTTCATAAAGACTTGCTCCATAAACTTCCTGACCACTGATAACTGACTGGCTTCTAAGTTCTTCGCTTTTCTGAAGATGGGAGTAACATTTACCTCTCTCCAGGCATCACAATTTTATATTCCTCCCATACACATCCCTTTAAAATGTACTATCCTGCTTGCCACTGAAAATTTTCCCAGTATACAGTTCCACAAGAAAAACTGCTACAGGCTTGACCCTAACACCCTATGGGTGTAAGGTCAAAGACTACTCCAAAAAGGTGAGCTGCTTCTTTGAAAGATTTCTAATTTTTAGTACATCACATAGCAAAGACACTTCAGAGTATCAGATATCACTACTGACCTGAGGGACATCCCTGGCAGTGTTTCAACTTGAACTTGACTACATTTGTCTACGCTCCTTGTCTCAACTACCTTTGGTAAGAAGAATGTTGTCATTATATAAGTAGAGTTTTGCTACCTCTTCTAGGAAAAAAGAAACATTAAAGATAATATTTTTTCAACAGCAAAAGCAGAAAAAGGCAGCATTGAAATTGGAAGTTTACTGAGAATGACCAGCTCTGCATATGCATCCATCTGTGTTTTACCATACAAAAGTTTTATGAATAGTAACATGTCTCTGAATCAAAACTGAGGAAAACAGAGCTAAGTGCAGTAAAAACTATGGTCATGTAATCATTGGTTTTCTTTAGTTTGATGATAAAACAACCCACACAAAACCAACCAAAAAAAAAAAAACCACCACATCACAAAAACACAAATTCAAACAACACCCTAGGAAAACTAGGACATATCAGAATAGTTAAAATTGATGACCGAGAAAAAGACAAAATTCTACTGTCTTTCCCCAGTGGAAAACACATCTGTTCACAATGCAAGCTGCCAAGGTTCAAATCTCTATTGAATTTAAGGACAGGAATGGAAGTGGAAGGAGGAATTTTTTATCCACTTTTAAACGATATTGCCATTTCTATTGGGATGGAATAAGAATTACTCAAAGGTAGGGATGGAGTTCTCCTGGCAAAAAAGGGACAAATGAGTTGTTAAGTGTTCCCAAGAACAATTACAAGTAGAACAAGTTCAACAGAAGAAAATTAGTAATACTCCATTTCTGAATAATCCTTGACAAAGCTGCTAACCAAGTGCACTCAGAAATACCAAAGTGAGTTATTTTGACATTTCCAGTTTTACTTTCACTGTACTTAGCTATGAATGAAATTGCTTAAAGCTAGCAAAACGTTTGATCACAAAATTATTCTTCATTAACTTTATTTTTTCTTCTACAACATTGTGGACTCCAGCACAGAGGGAGACTATGTCTTTGTTTTGGTTCTAGTCTAACAGTCATTATGCTGCCAAAGCCTGTAAAAAGAAACATTCAATACTACATTTATAGTCAAGAAGTCACACGCTCATGTTATATTCCGTATAATAAATTATATACCATCACCACTAGGGAGGCTTGCATTTAAGACATATTACCCTGACATAAAGCCTCTAGAGAAGAATATTAAGAATTTTAATTTTGATTACAGAACAAAGAATTAGTTTAGTAAGTGAGCTGCTCTGCTTACAATTAGCATATTTTTCCAGCTCTCTGATTTCATATACATGGAAAAACTGGGGGGGAAATCTTGATTATGTCTATATATCTATAATGCTGTCTGCATGGGGACTCCAGGCAGGCTAACCTATAAGCATTAATGTGAGAAACAAAGGAAAGACATCATACAGATTAATTCACTCCCACAGTAGCAGTGTGAACTGTAAATAAGAATTGGTGCTTCCTCGATGATGTGAACTGAACTGGCATAAATGTGTGCTAACGTTAATTAAGTTCCTCAGAGTGAGGAACTTGCCATCTCCTTTTGAAATCAGCGAAAGTTTGTAATTTGTTTCATTGGAGCTGGTCTTAAAACTGACCTTGAGATAAATTTCCCCCTACTGTGAAACATGTCAGAGAATAAAAAAATTAAATATTTCAGTGACATGACTATCAAGAATACAGTATATTTAGAATCAGAGGAATAAAAAGCCATAAATAAGAAAAAGTCAGCATTACTGAAATGTGCGTCACGTTTGATGACATCGGTTTTATTTTTATTCTATTCAGATATAGATCAAAAATTCTGATTAAATTCTGCAATATTCTAAAAATTAAAAAAATTAATGCCACGTAAGAGGTACAAAATTATCCTTTTATAGCCTCATTCAGGAACACAGACCTATATTTGAAGTAAGAAAAATAACTGAACATGCGAAAAGCTAGCTCTTGGGAAATTAATACCGGGAAATGCTGATAAACTTAGTGTGTTGTCATGACTCATAGAAGATTTGTTGCCTACCAGCAGCCAGTGCAGGGGTGAAAAAAAAAAAAAAAATCATATAAGACAACAAGTTACTGAGAAGGTCTGGAAGGAAGCCATGGCCATCATAATCTATATTGGACCTAGTGATACAAGCAGAAATAAATGGAGATCCTGCAAAACAGGTTTCGACAGTTTGTTAGCTGTACATGCAAGTAGAGATCAAATGCCAGTGTTCTCAGAAATGAGACTGGTGCCACACTCAGGGGGAAGCAATGAATGGCAGACCAACATCACAACACAGTTCAGAAACAACACAGATTGCTCCCAGAGTAACTGAACCTTATACAGCTAATTTAGTACTGATTATCGGTATTCCTGCTACAGCATAGAACATTAAAACACCACTTACCTAAAATAGTACTAACTTTAAAATGGACACACAAACCAGTTCCAGATAAATAGGGTGTATGGCAGGCAAGAAAAAAAAAAAACAAAACACAAACAGAAGTGATAAAAAGAGGCTATGTTGATGTTAAGCAGAAGTGCAGAGAGAACAAAATTACAGTTAGATTTCCCACATTTCACAAGCATATTTTAAGCATATTGAGGACTAAAAGAGCAGTTATTTTTCAATACAAGAAAAAGTGTTGTACATCCAGGAGCAACATAAAGTCCAGAAGACATGAGGCTGTAAACATCTAAACAGGGTAAGTGAACTGTGAGAGAACAATGTTTGGAATACACAGAGTAAGAACTGTGAGTATGAAAGAGGATTAAACATAGCAAGCAGGCACACAATGGGTGAAGACTTTCACCCTCTAACCTGCATATAACAGCAGCCTTTGGTGTGCTCTTGAAGACACCTTTAAGTATCTCAGCCCCACTGTCTTAACATAACCAGAAAAGCTTTTCCAGGGTTATTAACATAATCAGAAACCCTATGCAGGCTTGCTAGAAGGCAGCAAAGTAAGGACTCACATCTGAACTTGTTTCAGCTATCCGACACTGTTGTAGAATTTCTCATGGACAAACATCAATGTCCTTTGGATGGAGACAACTTGCTAAGTATCTTGCTTTGGAGTTGGTACCCAAAAGGAAGGCACTCTATAAGCTGGGGATATTAAAAGAGAACCTGTGCAGTCTTATATGCAGGCAGAACACTAAAACAAACCAATTCTTTCTAACTTTTTCAACCTGCAGTTAGAGGTTTGTTTAGACCCTGGGCAGATGTTCTTGATGGTTGAGACTTTTGATATACCTTAAACGGTTTGATTCATAATAAACTGCCACAGCAAGTTTCATGCAGTTGTCACCTAAGATGGTGGAAAAGAAAGGAATTTGCCAGCTGAGATTGAAATCATACTTCAACAAAGGACATAAGCACATACTTAAGCACACTTGATGAACAATAACGAACTTCAAAAATACTTTAAGAGTATTTAGCCATAAATTTCTACTTCTCCCCCAGCTTCTGAAGAATTAATCATTATTAATAAACACAGTTTTCTACGCTCCTATAATTTTTTTTTCATTCTGTCATGCTATTCAGTAGACCAATTACCAGACACATTACATGAAAAATTGTCTAACTGCTATGAATTTCTCCTCCCCAAATCCAAAAGAACATTTAGGGTATTGCTAAAATATATGTTACCTTTTGTGACTGCATGGTATTATTGAAGTTATTCCAGGTACACTCATTAAACTTTCTGCCCAGCCTCCCCATAGCTTTTTACAATGCTAGGGTTTACCTCTGATTGGTCTGTATTAAAATTTAGTAACATCCCTTTGTATTTATTTGTAATAGGTGGCAGTCAACTAAGTATAGCAAGTCTACAATGGATATTTCAACATATGTAAAGAGTTTGTCCACAATTATCATCCACCCATCATTTTTTGTATACACACAAAGCCCAGTGGATCCTACTGTGCTTATTAGGGGAAATTTGAACATTGTGCATGTGGCTGGTGTAAGCTGGCTCGTTTCTTAAGCTTAATTCATCCAATGATACACAAGTTACCCTGTGATAAAACTTTGTGCTGCACTATGATGCCATATCTGGTGGGTATCACATTTCTGAATAGAACGAAAAATAATTCTGCCAACACTAGCGCTTTAAAAGCATATCTTGCTTGCAAAAGTGCTCTTAGAAGTAGAAACTATGTTAATAGCTCACTAACTGGAATAGAAACATGATGAAAACAGACAAGTGCTTTGGAATAAGAAGATAGATTTACATCTGGGAGCACAGGAAGTGACAAGACACTGCCCTCAGCCAGTCCTACTTGTCCAGAGATCTCCAGCTTTGACATCTGGGAGGTATTACAGAATACCCAGAAGGAACCTGCTATGCTTCTTTACAAAATACTAGCATCTATGACCCACAAACTAGAGGCTTAAAACCAGAGAATAACTCGTACTGGATTTAATTGGCCATGAGGCTCATCAGAACATGACATTAAAAAAGTTTGCAAGAGACATGACCTCCAGAGACATCTCAAGCTGATCTGACAATTCTTGTTTCCCAGGAAACTAACAGAAAATCCCCTCCTCTGAAGGAGAATATACTTTGTCTGAAGACTTCCTGCATTCCTCAATACCTTGTCCAATTCTCTTTCTCTGAAAGGAGGACTAATGCAATGAAAAGAGCAGGTGACAACATTTCCCTGAAAGCTGTAGCTTGGTAGCTTACCACCTTAAAGGAAAATTCCGTCCGCCACAAACCTGCCAGTTTCACGATCAACGAACATGACAGCAGAGGTGTAAAGCATAGCAGCAGCACAGAACTAGAAAAGAACCAGCAACAGAAAAGGGCAAGGAAGGAGACTGCACAAGTAGTTTAGGTGAATCTTTTGGATTTCCCACCTGCAAGACTGTGAAAAGTCAGGATTTAGACACAAAAAAAAGTTGTAAAAGATTAAATATTTCCTCTGACCAGTGTGCTAAAATTTACTGCGTAGATAATATGGGAATTGTCATCTCAAGAGTTGTGGGAAACCACATTCAATGGTCAAATGTGGTTGGGGAAAAAAGAAACATGTGAAGCAAATTTTGCTCATATTTTAGTGTATATTTCAGTATAACTGTAACAATCAAGTTGTTATTCATTCTTAAGTAATATCTAGTGCTGAATTAAGAGATTTGCTTTTGAAATTAGCAAGGGATAAAAAAAGGATATTTAATTCTGGTCTTTTTGTTTTCTTTCTGCCACACATTCACTGTCCTTGTACCCAGTACAATAAAATTTTACTAAGATGAAATTTCACCAAGAAAAAGTTGTAGGCAGGTTTAGTTCAAAAGAAAGTAAATGAAACTTGCTAAACTGGATAGTCTTTTGTCTGGCTTATGAATTCAGAGAGCTAGAAAAAGTAACTACTGCCAAATGCCTCACTGGCTCCTAGGTTTCAAAATAATAATGTTCAGAAATCAATTTTTTTTAAGTGAAAGGAGTTCTATGAATTTTCTGGCATTTCTCATCTCCTTCATTATTTTTTCACTTGTTATCTAATGTATTGTAGAAAGTATTGCAGAGGAAAGCAGTTTTAGGTTTTGTCCTAACCATGCCTCATTCACTGATGATGATTCAGCAGTTTACAGAAAAGGAAGCACAGAGGAAATTCTGGTTTACATAAAAATCTTAGAAATATCAGCTTTCTCACTGGTACTGCTATACATTTGCATCCACAGTTAATTTTCCATTCTGTCAGTAGAAACATGACTCTTACTCCTGCTGGTCAGAATAAATGATGTCCCACAACAGGTCACCTCTTCCCATAACACCCAGGCTGGTTTTGTGAGATGAGGTGCAACGTCGGCAGACCAGATAGGAAATGCGTTTTGCCCTCTTTTAATCCCAAAACTTACTCAGTCTCCACTGACTTGCTTGTCACCTTGCTACTGCATGTACGAGAGCAGAAAGACAAAAATAATCACCAGCAAGAAGAATATACTGTAGGGTATAACGAGGAAAGTGTGAGAAATCTTTTTAAGTGATGTAAAAGGCAATTATTAGGAGAAAGAAACATGGAAAATTGTGTTATTCCCCAGCACATATAGTTCAGCAACAGAAGTGCTGATGTCTCGCTACGTCCCGGTAAGTCATCACAAATCACTGCACCAAGTAATGACACAAGAAACAACAGGTTCGTATCATTTTTGCGACTCTTCAGTGTGCTGTTCTGAGGCTGCTTTGCCCCAGGAAGGAATCAAGTGGTTATCACACAGTAAAGCTGCCAAGCTGACAGATAAGCAACTAGCAAAACTTTTTAGAGTAAATCTGGTAAGTTGTTCAAATTCAGTACAGATACCAATACAGCAGCAAAGAAACGCTGCTTTTAACCCTACAATGCACATTATGTAGTATTTGTATAATTACAGAAGTTAACAGGCTTGTGCTTAAGTAACTCACCTTATGAAATTATGCAGAGATATTCAAGTACAGTAACATGCTCCGTTATTTATATTCAGCAGTTAAAAGCTACTTCACACAGTTTGAAGATGATGACTATAGCATGACAGCTTTAATTACACAGTCAAATGCTACCTCTGTTCCGCAGTCCATTGCAAATTATTTGGGAACAAGACATGGGCTGTTGCTTCACACAAACCACTCCTCCATTTCTGTTACCCCTCATGACGTAAAACACACAAACCCATCCTGCTTTGTGGGAATAATTCAGAGATGAAACAAAACAAGGAGAAATCACAATTCCAATATTTTTCCCAACTTTGTCACGTACATTAGTTCCAAGTGAGTACACAACTTTGCAAAGCCATAGACGACCCACAGTACAGTCCATGAATTGCCATATTTGGAAACAGAGTTTTCTTCTGTGTAGTGCAAGTACTTCACTCATTCAACATGAGATATAACAAGTAAGTACTGATGACCAAGCCTTAGAATACATGAGAAGACATCTCATAAAGCAGAGCCTTTACTTAGTTTTAATTTACAGCAGAATTTAGTCTCGAGAATGATTAGACCATTAACCTGCACACTAAGCATAACAGCTGTCTTCCGTGACAATCAGACTTTTACACAAGAAATATCATTCTCATAAATAAAGCAACCTACTGACATACACGGAATAAACAGTACTGTGCATGTTTAACAGTTACTTTAGTGACCTTCAAAAAGCGTCATTTGCGTGCCATGATAAACTGAAAGAGTCAAGTCATAATTTTTTTTAGTCATGGTCATATGTCACTTCACCTTGCTGAGGTCTCATCAACAAAACAATCATTCATTCAAAAAACATTGCCCATATTTCCGATATAGTAGTTTTGACAAAATCTATTATTGCAGGAGGTCCATCAGGTTCTGATTTCTATTTGACTTAGAAAAGGGATCTCAAATAGGGTCTCTGTTCAACATGCAGGGAGGGTGGTTACTCAAACATTCTGTTCTAATTCCGTTCTAACTTTTAGCAAGAAATATTTAATATTGGTCTCTATATTATTCATAAAGTTCAGTGTAAAAAAAAAATTAAATCCTAAAGTTTAGTGACATAGGAAAATCAC
>NW_009618069.1:0-2677 GCF_000690535.1 Cariama cristata | reverse complement strand
ATTATTCTCTTGGTGGAGCACTACTTTTGATGATACTGAAAGATCTGCCAGATTTGAAAAGCTTCAAATTTCAGACAACCCCCAAAAAATAACTGCACTTTGAAACAAAGTAGTAGAGAGTCAATCAGCTATTCTCTGACTACAAACGGATGCGGCTACATGTGACATAAGGATACTTTTAAGGAGGAAATAAGAAACACACTGCTATACAACTACTTTGATCCTTTCTAGAATATAAATGTTGAAGCATGACTGAAGCCCTTTGACACTAAATTCAGCATTGCTTAATTACCAATTCTTTCATTACCACAGATTAAAGCAGAAAAATAAACTGCAGAAGAGCAGTTGGTAAAATCGTTGTGCTAATAACGATAACAGAATTTTACCTTAACTGAAGATAGCAATAACATTAGCCTACGTTTATTTGGTTTTAGAAACATTTAGAAACATTTTAGAAACATTTGTGGATAACCATATTGCATCTTTAATCCATTAGGAAATCAATCTTTCTTTAAGCATTTTCACAGCTCCTACTAATGGTAGTGGTATTCTTCCTAAGCCTGAACTATGAACAGTGCCAAACATTATAGTCCCACCACTTAAAGACAAAATGATTCCTATTGTTCAGTGTCATGGGTTGTTTTTTTTCTTTGTTTTAAGGAAATGAGCAACACCTCGTACTTAGCAAAGCACTCCCATGCAACACACTTCAGCAACATACCCACATTATTCCCCGCTCTTAAAGTCAGGACAAAGCACAGATTATTAAAATATCTCTTGTGTCCTAATCCAAGGATTAGTCTTCTGCATAACCTTCTGCTGGAGAAGCAGGAAGCAACTCATGGCACAGAATATTAAGCAATGTGTGTGATCTGAAGAAAGAAAGTCTGAAAGTCCCAAGTACATCATATTAAGACCATCATTTCTGGAACATGGTGCGTAGAAGCAGACAGAACAACACAGTACAACTCTACCTACAGTACAGCAAAGTTGAGTACTACCTGTTATGAAATTGAGAAAATTATAACATAGTAATCTGGTTTTTCTCATCAGGGACTATCATTTGCCTCTATTATCTGATCTACTTTTGTACATAAAGCCATAAACATTTTTCTTTGAGGTATACAATTCATGCTGGCGATAGGAAAATATGCCACCTACTACAAAATGCTTTTCCCAAAGCTGTCAATTATATCAATTAAAATCAAAATGAACTTTGTTCTATCTCTTTTTGACTTCAGTCGTGATCTTTAAACAGATTTATGCTAGCTATGGGTTGAACCCTCAACAAGCAAACTAAAGTGAAATACATTTGGGAAAGTATTTGTCCTGCATAATGTATTTGTTTCAATTTATTTTGCAAACACCTTATATTCATTAAAAGCAATTATACACCTACCAAGTATAACCTTTCTTGTAGGCTGTGAAATATGGAATACGACTGATTATGCTGAAAACCATCACAAAATGCAAATGGAATGAGAAAGAATCTGAATCGACATCGTCACGTAAACAAAATATAAAATGAAAACACTTGTAACAACACAGATGGTATGCCTTCAGCTATTTGCCAGATACTCATGCTAGGGATGACCTCAAGCACTCTGAAGTCACCAAAAACCTTTGCCTTAACTTCAAAGAATTTGTTGGCTGAATAAAAAAAAAATTGTTTAAACTCATATATACTGATATTACTGCACATTGCTGCAATTCTCAGATCAAAACATGGCAAAAGGTATATATACTTTAATGCTTACCAGTATCACTTTTGAGACTTCCATTGCTGAGCTGTTTTAACCTCTTCTGATGGGATTTGCCATTGTAGTGGATTTGTGCCTGAGCAGCAGAGTTCAGCTGAATGTTACAAACATTACACAAAGTGAAATTGGTGTGTTTCTTTTCTCTCTCCTTCTTTTCTTCAGTGCCATCAGGTGCTAATTCTTTCTCACCTTCCCTGTCCAGGATGGATGTGAAATCTGAATTGTATGAGTGGTTATCAACTGGTAAATCAGGGCTCCAGGGCTTCTTCATATTTTCTGAGGGGAAGGAAAAAAAAACAACAACACACAAGAGGGAAAATTGATGAGTAGTATGAAATAATATATACAAGTTTCTATATCTGCAAGCCAGTAAAAGGCAAAAAAAAGTAAAATATGCATTTTCATATTTTAACACTACATTTCTGTTCATATATTTTGCTTTCTGTTCATGTTTTATAGTTCTGCTATGTAACTTGAGTAACATCACAGCCACTCAGGTGAACGTCTTTAAATGTTATGGGGTACTATTAAATCTATCACTGGAGCCAACCTGTCACAGAGATTCGGGTTTTTGGGGTTTTTAATTATTTCTATCTTATCCCTTGGTTAGTTTAATTATTTAAGAAATATCCCATGAAAAGCAACCTTACAAATGCCAAGTTAGAAATCTCAGCAAAGTCTAGATGGAGCTCATGACATCTTAACTGTCATCTTCAGTGGGAAACTGTATCGGGTGCAGGTGCCCGGGTGCTGGCAGTGGGAGCTGGAGGGCAGCCTCTGTGAGACAAGGCCAGGGGCTGTCCCATGCTGGGGACAGACTGTGCCAGGCAGCTCCAAAACTGACCCACCAGTGCCCAGGCTGAGCCCACCAGCCACCGGTGTGGCACTTCTGTGATAACATATTTAAGAAAGGGAAA
>NW_009618068.1:10861-20811 GCF_000690535.1 Cariama cristata | reverse complement strand
CAGCGCAGGGACCACCACTCACCAGGAACCGGCGCTGCCCAGAGGGAGGGGGCTGAACCCTGGGCTCACGCCAGCCATGTCAAATACACTGCTGCTTCGCTGAGCGTTAACAGCTCGGCCGGGAGCACAGCGGGGGTTATCTGTTCAGGCATCGCGGGGATGCTCCGCCATTGTACGCTGGCTGGGATCCAGCCCCGTAATGGCGAGTGTGATGTTCAGTACCGGATCGGCAGTAGGGAGGACTGGATCTTACTCCATGTCTTACGCGTGTGCTGCCCAGTGACCCCCTGGAGGGACTGGGCTTGCCGGCGGTGTAAGAGCCAGATCCAGGAGCTGAACCATGGCAAAACCAGCTTTGGCACCTGGGGCGTTATTAGAGACCCTGGTCTGCTGCCAGGGCTCGCTGGCACAGCGCTACAAAAGCCCACCACCACCTGCCTTGCAGGTACGATCGATCGTTTGCAACCCCTTATTTGCAACAGAATAAGGTCTCCCAAGAGCTGACATAAAGCATGAGCAATGAAAGACTGAGCTGCAATTAGCCCCATCTTTGTTAAAATACTATTTGTACTCATTACCTGTACAGAGCGTTGTAATACAGTTTGTCTTTTGTTTTTCTGGCACCGAAAACTGGCATTGCCAAGGCACTTGGCTGGTTTTGGCAATGGTGTTGCTAGAAAATCTGCTGTGAAAGTCTGTGGGCTGCCAAAATCCAGTAACCAGAAGAGTTCAGCACGCAACAGCCTGTGTTTTGCAAAGCCTCCATTTTACACGGTTGGTATAAAAAAGGTCTCTAAGAGCTAGATATGGAGAATGAAACTATTCAGTGCCCCGGGATCTGTTGCCGTGGGGGACACTAAAGGTTGATGTGCCCACAGAGAGTGGAGCGACTCGTCGGCCTCTTCTGAGAGAAGGAAAGACCTGGAGCCACAAAAAGATTTCATCCATGATCCCAGTCCCACCTGTGATCTGTAGTTTAGCCGGAAAACAACCAACACCCCCACCTTGATCCTCATCAATGCGTAATCAGTGCCCTAAGCAGGGACCAGAGGACAGGGACCCTTCTGAAGGGTGTAGGACCCCACCAACGGAGGCTCAAAGTAAAGTCTGATTTGCACAGCATGACCAAGGCTCTCCTAAGCCAACCCAGAGGAGAACAGCAAGAATAAGGAATAGCAGAAACACACAAATGGATATGGAGTGTCACGGCCAAGGTCCACCCAAGCCCAGCATCCTGCTTCCCATGGTGACCAAAAATGGAAGGCTGGGGAAGGGTGTAAGATTTTCCTAGGTATCCACTGTCTTCTACCCCAGACGTCTCACTTTTTTTTTGTCAGGACTCCTTGAACGGTGTTGGTGACTGCGTGTGTGGTCACCAGTACAAACCTCGGAGGACATTTCGCACCCACACCTCCTCCTCCGGATCGGCACGTCCAGACCATGTCAGTGCAAGGTGGGGCTTTGGTGGGATGCAGGCGGATGGGCCCTCTTTGTAATAGAAATACCACAGCGGAGTGTGTCTAACCAGGGTAACCGCTACTGCCTTTGGCCTGTGTTGACATTTTAATGCAGAATCACTTTTGTGACACGGAATCATTAGAATAAAACCCAGCACTTTTAAGCAAGCAGCGTGTGTGAGAATAAACTCTGTTTAATTTGGCTGAACATATACCAGTCCCACCAAAGGACCGAATCGTCATTCTGAGCATGACTTTGATCAAATAATATAATGCTTAAACATAACGGTTAAACAACATAATGCAAATCAGAATGATAATTTTGCAGATCCCGCAGAAGTCCCACCGTCTCTAGCCTTCGGGCAGTATTAAGGAAGCAGGAGTTGGTATGGCTCTAGTTGAAGTTGCTGCTGAGCTCATGGTTAAGCTGAACAACATCAATGCAGATTGAGGGTGACTTCAGCTTTCAAATCTGCACACCAGACAGAAAAGTAGTCTCAGTGCTGTGGCAGGTGGGTAAACAGCACTTTGGTCCTCTCTCTGTAATGCCACGTTAAAAAAGTGTGTGCAATTAGAAATCCCTGGGGTGGCTGACTGTCACAGTAACGCTGGACCGGCCGAGGTACGCTGAGCCCCAGATACTGCTCGAGGGAACGGGCAAGAGTTCAGCAAGCGTCCGCACCTCCCTCGCCCGTATTGCCACCCCAGGCTAAACTCTGTTGGCCTGGAAGTCCCTTCTGCCCTTGCAGCAAAGCCATGTGAATCCCGTTCTGGGAAGATGCCTGTGATTTCCCACCGCTGCTCCTGGATGGAAGAGGTACAAGGAAGCGATGAGACCCGGCACACTGCAGGTAAATGTCGGGGTTTTCCTTCCCGTCTTCCCTGAAGTGTGGGCTCAGCCCCATGCCCACCTCTTAACTTGGGTAAAACTGGGGTCCATCGCTATTTGCTGGCCATGAGCCCTGCAGCAGGAGCTTTCCTCAGCGTACGGGACACAAGAGGGCTCAAGCCCTCAGCTGCAGAGGGTTAGGATTAGGACACATTTTTCCCGTTTATCCCACAGCGAGATGGCTGTTCAGCACTGGGGGAGGCTCTTCTGCTCAGCTTGTGCCATCTTATAGCATCAGGTTAACTGAGCCCGGGATTAAAAAGAGCCTAAGAAGGTTGCTGTAAGGTGGTCATAAGGGCTTTGGGGTTTTTTTTTTCCATCCAGCTGGGGGAAGTTGTGGACTTGTGTGTTAAAAATCACTTTAATGTAAAATAAAAAGGGGCAGAAACCTCAACTGTGTTTTATGAGTAGAAGATTAAACCTTGAAGAGTTTCTGGAAGGAAGAGACACACAAACCTACTTTCTGGGGAGGATTTATTGCCCTACTTTAAGAGGAAGCAGAGCCAGAGCTCTGAAGCCCTGAGGCTGTGGAATAAACACCCACATCCTCAGGTTTTCTTATCGGTTTGCTCCAGAGGGCTTTCCAGTCATTACCCCGGCTGTAAGACCTCATCCAAGGCTTGGGAACCAAGCATGCTAAAAAAAAACCAAAACCACAGCTTTTATGTGCATCATTCTTCTATTGATCTGCCTAAAACGACGAGCCCTGGCATATGGCTTTGATGGCCGTACGTGAGGGCTGTAACAAGCTTCGTGGACACAGGCGCGTTCTGCAGCGTTGGCAGTCCTGTGCATTCAAACCGTGTGCTCGAGCAACACAACACCCTGCCACGTGGATATATTATGTTTTCTTATCTGTCTCCCCATTTCAGGACCCTGAAGACAGATTTGCATCTCGCTTTCAAGGACGCACCTGCAGTCACACGGCCGACGTGGGATGCTGCGGTCAAAGCCCACAGCGAGATACTTGTGAGGTTAGTCCAGTCCATCATCAGCCCAAACGAAATCCCTAATGCTGCTGAGACTGGCACAGAGCAAAAGACCATGTTGCCCTTTTGTGATTATAAAATTACCCTTAAAAAAAAAAAAACAAAACCAAACACTTCCATAGCTTGTTGGTGAAAGTAAGCAATTTTGTGTCAGAACTCTTACCGAGTTAGCATACGTGTTCAAAATGCAATGCTGGTGTGCCGGCAAGACACCGAGAGTCGGGGTTTTTAGACTTAGAAGCGATCATGAAGATTCACTCTTTTTTTTCTCTTTCCCCAGTAAACTCTCTTTCTTAGCCCAAGAGTCTGCGAAAGCACAAACACAGCTGACGCCTAATCAAACAATTTCTCTTGTTGGCTGGGAAGGAGGACAGAAAACGCTCCTGTTCTTTCTGTTCTCAAGAAGTTGGGAGCTCTTCGAGCGCCGTACCTTCACAAAATACACAAGAGCCTCATTAACGTAGATTTTATATTTAAAAGTTCAAATGTAAATACGCAGCTCAGGAAATGTTGTAAGTCAAAGGCCATAGTAAACACAGGCCTCTGTCAGGCAGCCAGCTGCATTAAGCACACACGCTTGTAGGTGCATCTCTGTGAACTACGATTATAATAAACACCAAATACATGCACAACGTAGGCAAGTCCGTGTTAGCTGAATGGTGTTTTAAATGGCTCCATATGCTTTTGGCTAAACTACTTTGTAAATGTACACGATAAAGGCCTGAGCATTTTTGCTACTGCATAATGTTTCCTTCGGTTTTATTGTGCCGCAGACGATTACACTACTCAAGGACAAACCCGGGCTCCATTAACACAAAACCGTGGATTTGTTTGTAATACGTCTGCTCTGATAATTTTCCTCCAATTTGGCTACAGACTGCATAAGCTGTAAACTCTTCGAAAGTGTCTTTTTTTAGTCCGTGTTGATGGCACTCGTAGACGAAGGAAACTCTAGTCCATAATCCGTGCTTCTTCGATAATAAATAATTAGACCTCAATAAGCACTGTTAGTCTTATCTGTGAGCGAAGGTGTAAATTAGTTTAAAAGCAGGCAAGGTATTGTCTCTGGAAACACAGAACATTTTTCTTTTTGCATCGCTTCCAGCTTGGGAGCGTTCAGCTCGGGTCTTCGTGAAAGTGGGGAGCGCGTGGGGCTCGCTATTGCAAAGGGAACGCAAGGTCTTGCAGGGTGGAACTCGACGGAGCCGTTCAAGCAACTGGAAAAGAGAGCAGGGGAGACGATGAAATATAAAAGCTGTTCTGCAGGGAAGGAGCGCTGAGACGCGTAGGAAATGTCATGCTGCTGCTTTTGATGAAGAGAAAGCTGGCGTGACATCTGGCTCAGCCTACCTTAGCAATTAATGCCGTGTAATAACTGCGGATCTGCTGATCAAAGCGTTTGGTCCTGAGGCATCTCACGTCCCCATTACGACCTAAATTCAAGGTGTTTATTTCAGAGTATCTATAATCCAGCCTCCAGGGCTAAACAACCCGACTGCACGTACGGCCTGGCACTTTCAGGAGCCGAGTGACCCCGCCAAACCCTTGCCAACCCTTCCAGAAAGTACCTGTCCTTTCACCTGCCTTCTGTCAATGTGTCACTGCCCACATCAGTTTGTGTACACGTTTGTACGTCTCCCTTTTAATTGCCACAAAACCCTCTATTTCTGGCTTTCCTAAGCGGCCCCACGACGCCAGCTTCTCCGTCGCCCTCCCTCGTGCCCGCACAGTGTGACCTGGAGGGGGCTGAGGGGGGGAGCTGCACCCCGGGGCAGCGCTGGGGGGACACCCCATGTGTCTGTTCCCCTGGGCTGGTTTTTTCCTGAAGGATGAGGATGGCAGGATTGCCTCCTGAGCGGCCATCACGCTTAGACTCTTCTGCCTGAGTATGACCGGGGCCTTGGGGCCACGTTCGGGCCACGTCACCCCTGGGGTGCCTGGCAAACAGCCAGCTCCTGGATGTGAGTGGCCACAGTCAAGGCCATCAGCTGTGAGTGGACTTTGGTGCCCCATGTCACCTTTTGGGAGCTTATCCCTGGGATCAGAGGTGAAGCTACTGCCCTGGGGCACCTCCATCGTGCAAGTCCTGCCAGTCAACCATTACCGTTTGGGGTGGGCAAGACAGCCAGGTAAGGTGGCACCCAGGGTTTGTGAGACATCTCTCCAGGCTCGCTTCCTTTGAGCGGTGCAAGTGGGAGAGGCTGCCGAAATAACGGAACCGTCCTGGCCTTTGCTCCCCATGGGAGCCGGCGTTGTGGGAGCTGCCGGCCGTGCTCACCTCCCCATCCCGAGCTTCGCTGGCTGCGCTGACCGCCAAGGCTGCCGAGTCATGAACGGCCCTCTCGCCGGGTTCCTCTGCCTTCCTTTCACCTGTCTGCAGCGTGGGCACCTGCTGCCGAGTGGCCTTTCCGTTGACCACCGTGGGTCTCAGGGACCTGCTCTGTAAGCGCTACCCGTAGCTACATGATCGAGATTTCAAATGAGGCAAGACGACGTGGAGTAGTTAAGGGTGCTAACCGAAGGGGTCACGAGCTCTGCAACAAAGACTCCGGTCCAAAACTGGGAGCAAAAGTACCAAATTAGAGCACAGGAGCTAGCAAAAGCAGAGGCTTTGTAAAACAATGATAGATGTATTATGTGTTCAGCCGTCGGCCAAAGAGGAACCCCCATTTACTGACGGAGGAGTCCAGTTCAAGGGTAGAAAAAGCAGGAATTCCTACAGGCACCAATTTAAGCCTTTTGCTCAAAATACCCGGATGGTGAGGACATTTTTAAAGCCTTTGAGGACTGCCTCAGAAAGCTTCACTCAACAACAAACATTTATTGCTGCAAAGCTGCAACACTTTCCTCTTTTCGGTTCCGACTGTAAGACACCACCTTCACCTCGAAGCCTACAAACGATTAATGAGACAGCTGGTGTGTGGATGCTGCTCATGGCGCCGGAGGAGAACCGGTAGCCCAGGAGGTTTGGGGTGTGAGTTAGGAGGGCGGCCGGCCCACGCGCGCTCCATGGGCAAGGAGATGGAGCTTCTGGGGTGAGGCCGGGCAGGCAGGCTCAGACGGCCCCCCCGTTTCATGCCACAGAGCAGGTTAAATCCCAAACTTTCCCAAGCAGGCGCAGTCTCTGCGCTAGGTATCTGCAGGCACGGTGCATCACGGGCGCTGGCTGGCTCAGAAATAATTCAGTTGTGATGAAACAGCAGCTGCGGTTTAGAAATGCGGAAAGAGAAGTACCAGCTTTTGCAGAAGAGCTGCGAAGTAATGTAAGGGTATAAAATGCTAAGACAGGAGAAAGGGGCAATCAAAACAAACACTGAGGGTTCAAGCTGACGATCAGTGTACTGCTGGAAGTGCCAGGAAAGCTCTTCCTCCTTCCCAGGGAACCCTGACTGCAGCTTTGTAGAGAGAAACAGAGGTGGAGAAGAAACCACAGAGATATCGACTTGCAGTTCCCGAGACATCCCAGCTAGCTGATGGTCCACAGCATTTTTGCCTTGTACTAGAAAATGATTTTGCCTGCTGGTACCTGTCCTCGAATGAGCCGCAAACAAACCCTGCACCCCACGGGGTGACACACAGGTGGGGAGAGAGAGGGATGGGGAGAAGTTCTTGTTTCATTTGAGCAGATCAAAACACAGCTGGAAAATAAAGTCTGTCTAAAACATCCACATTCTGCTGCCCAGTTCATTAGAGGAAAACTTTCAGACTAATGCACTGTTACTCAACATTAGCATGGCACTAAACCAGAAACAGCCACATGTGACAACTTATGGAAACCTCAGCAAGGAGCCAGACAAAAAAAATGGATGTGGTAATATGCACAACTGAAGATAGCAGCATTTCAGGATCCTATTTTTAACCTCCTAAAAAAATGCATTTACACATCCCACACAATCTTTTCCCAACACTAACAAGCCAACAACCTTCCTCATCATATGGAAAAAACAAAGAAAGCATCATTTGGAGAGGCTTTGGGGTGTTGGGGGTATGACCCAAGGTTTCCAAAGTCATGGTGCTGGATGCAGAACTGTTACCCACCGCCTTGGGCACAGCCAGGGTTTTGGGGCGCTTGCTGAACCTCAGGGGCCATCGGTCCCGGCCAGGGAAAAGCAAGTGCGTCTTTACACTGCAGGGAGCCAACTTGCACCCGCTGCCTTGGGAGCTCGAGGGAGCAGAAGGGATCATCAGGTCCGAAAAGGGGCTAGAAAAACTCATCAACAACAGGTCCCTAAGTAAATACCGGAGGGACCAGGCGAGGCTGTACCCCCTAACAGCCCAGCCCCAGTGCCTGGGGGCGTGGGGAGAGCAGGGAAGAAGGACGGCCGCCGCAGTGGGGCTCACACGCTCGCCTTAAATGGCATCTCCCGCCGGCACTGTCAGAGTTAGGGTGCTGAGATGGCCCATTAATCTGAATCACGAGGGCATTTGCCAGGTTTTGGTCTCTTCTCCTCGGTAACTAGCAATAGGACAAGAGGAAACAGTCTGAAGTTGCACCAGGGGAGGTTCAGGCTGGACATTAGAAAGAACTTCTTCACTGTAAGAGTCGTTAGACATTGGAACGGGCTCCCCAGGGAGGTGGTGGAGTCACCGTCCCTGGAGGTGTTCAAAAAACGTTTAGATGTGGCACTTCAAGACATGGTTTAGTGGGTTTAGCGGGCATGGTGGCATCGGGTATACGGTTGGACTTGATGATCTTTGAGGTCTCTTCCAACCATAATGATTCTGTGATTCTATGATTCTAAATAACCTTTGGAGGGGAAAAAAAAAAAAGCCTTTCCATGTGACTGCAGAAAGTGAGAGAGGTGAAGAGAGCATTTACGCTCCTGGGAGCTCTGGCAGTGCTGGCCACCTCAGGAGCTGCTTGATTCCACCGTCAAGCCCATTCCCCCCCAGGGGAGGGTCTCCGCAGCCCACCAGCACTGGAGAAGCACTGGGGGTGATATTTCAGACGGACTGACAGCGGAGATCACGGCAGGGTCATTTTGTTGCTCTCTCCTCCTCTATGTGCATTAGAAAATGAAGATGAAAATTCAAATGATGGCAATTCTGGAGCAGGGATGGGTACTGAAACAGAAGAATAACACCGCGGTGCTGACATGGGATAAACTCTGACCAAGGAGAGGTTAGAGCTATGCATGGTCAGTGTTCCCTTCACTGCTTAAATTTAAGCCAAGCAGTGCGGGGAGCGAGGGGAGCACAGGAGCACACCTACCACTGCCACGGGGCTGCAATGCCTTGGCCGTTGCAGAGCGAATGGTTTGCTCTTCCCCTCCATGCACATCCAGTCCATGCTGTGCTCTCTCAGTCTGTCGCTGCGCCAGCCAAGACGTGGATCACCAGGGACAGTGAAACAGAACCGAGGAGGAGGATGGGTGAGCTGCCGTGGCCTGGGTCACCTGGCCACTGCACAGTGGCAAGGGGGGCTGAGACTCATCAGCGCTGAGGTGGACGGGTGCACGGTGGAGATCTCTGGGAGGGTGCAAGCAAGATTGCACCACTTGGTAGCACTGAAGGTTGGGGACCAGCTGCTGAATACGACCATTGTAGATGGGTTTTGTGATCATAGAATCGTTATGGTTGGAAGAGACCTCAAAGATCATCAAGTCCAACTGTATACCCGATGCCACCATGCCCGCTAAACTAGACGGGGTGGCTGGGAGCCTCAGGGAGGGAGGAGTAGGCTCAAGAAGCCTGCAGACGATGAATTCCTCACAAGTCACTCAGATTTCTCTCCCTTTCTTGTCTCCAGAAGAAGACATTAGCTGGTCCATCATCAAGGACACTGGAGCTGGGGGCTCAGACACCACGGCACTAGTCAGAGGAGGGCATTGAACGGGGCTCATCAGACTAGCTGAAATCTTCTCTCTCTCTCTGAAAAAAAAAGAAATTAGTACTTGATCATTACTGAGAAACTCACTTCGAAATTCTGTAACCAAATCCTACGACTTCACACAGTAAATGTCCTGTGAGCTTCCCTGGGAGGAAGGCGCAGATGCTCAGCTGGGCTTTTCTCCCCTCGCCTTTGTCCGGTGCCTCTCTCCTCACCTCCCTGCGTACAGGGACAGCCCGACCTCCCCTGGGCCTTAACTGATTTCTCTTTTGTGGCTTTTATGATGCTCAAATAAAACCCTGAGGGGAAAAAAAAAAAAAAAAAAGAAAAAGT
This sequence comes from Cariama cristata, assembly GCF_000690535.1. Lineage (NCBI taxonomy): Eukaryota > Metazoa > Chordata > Aves > Cariamiformes > Cariamidae > Cariama > Cariama cristata. The sequence goes on along the minus strand of NW_009618068.1, from coordinate 11,313 downwards.
GAAAGCTATCATTTATGTAATGCTGGAATGAAACCATTAAGGGTGTGCAAAAAAAAAGGGAAGGAAAGGAACAAAAGAGCTGACTCAGCTCCTCTGCTTTTTTGAAAGAAGACCCTCCAGAGCCGTGACTGCCTCAAAGCCAGGCTCACCCAAACCCTCACCCTGGGGAGCTGGGCCCTGCGGGCTCCCTGGGCTCTGGTGCTCACAACCTCCCTGCACCCGAGACCGTGACGGCCAGGATAGAAATCACATTTTTCTGGAATAGAAAAGGTTGTCTGCTCGGTGTGGCGAGCAGTCCCCGGGCTGCCTTTAACTGAAAGCACTGGCACCGTGGATTAATCTTCACCCACCGTGGGTGAGGGAAGACCTGGGCTCAGTGCGGGTGCCTGTCTCCGTTCCAGCCGGCAGAGCGGGGACCGGCGGGCCATGGCAATGCCCGGGCAACACACCCG
>NW_009618068.1:399-10805 GCF_000690535.1 Cariama cristata | reverse complement strand
TTTGCTTTCCACAAGGCAAGGGTGTTTTCCCCCTTGAGTCTTCTCTGCAGGGTGGCCGGTGGTTTACTTGTCCTCCTGTTACTCTCATCTGTAGGGGGTTAGCGCAGTACCCTTCAGCGAATAGAGCCCCTTGAACTTGCTTTGGGGTTAGTTTTGGAAAAAAAAAAGGAATGGAGTAGGAATAAGCTCAGGCTGTTGCCCCAGGAGCACTGACTAAAGAAAGGCAGCACGTCAAGGAAACCGTGCGGGCTGCAATGCACGATGGCTTTCGCCGATCCCAGTGTCAGGATGGCTCGCTATGAGATGGCGCGAGGACAGACCCACGGAGGGCGAGTAAATCTGTTTTTGTTAGGCAAGCCGGGAGCACCTGGAAGTGAAGTTTTTGCTAAACTGCTTAAGAGAGACATCATACTTCCAGGGATCGCTTGTAAAAAAATAGACAGAGAGGAGCTGCTGGCAGCTATTACAAGAAGCAGCTGTGGGCTCTCCTGGGCAGGGAGTAGCAATTTATGGTCTGGGTGAAAAGAAGCAGCGACCCGCCGGCGCTTTAAAGGCCTGGGTGTGCTCCTTCCTGGCGAGCGGTTCCCAGCAGCGCTGCCAAACTGGTTGCCCTTCCAAAGAACCGATAGCTCCACCAAAAAAAAAAAAAAGAGAGGGGGTTGGGTTGACCTTGGCTGGCTGTCGGACACCCACCTAGCCACTCTCTCATTCCCGTCCTCAACAGGACAGAGGGAGAAAAAGGCGGTAGCTTTGGCGATACCAGATTTCCGCCTTCCTCTCTGCTTTTTTGGGAGGGAAACCAGCACATGTGTGTGTGCTTGTACCCCACAGAGCAGCCTTCACTGCAGAGCTGTCAGAAAGGGTGAGGGAGCAGCGGGCCAGGCACCGAGGACGACGGAGCTCCGGCAGCATCCGCTCAGGCTGTGTCATCGGTGCGGGCACAGCAAACAACAGGCGCAGGGCAAGGCTGGGGGCAAACGGCTGTAGGTTGTCCCCGGTCCGAACGGAGGGGCTCACCTCGGCGTGAAACGGGCTGCTGAGCCTCGCGGGGAGCGGCGTTAGCTCCCAGGCGCTCAGAGCAAAATTTCATTTTGGGGGAATTTTATGGTTTGAGAAACGGCTGGTTGACAGAGGAAGGGATGGACAGAGGAGGGTGCGTGATGGCAGAGGCTGCTTGCAGGGACCGATGCCCCGATCCCCAGTGTCACACACTATTTACCTGTATCTCGGAGCACCCCAGAGAGGTGGCAAAGGCTGTAACAGAGTTGGAAATCAGGCTCAGCAGACTGAGCGAAGGCCTGAGAGAGGCAGGGAAGCTGATTTCTAGCCCTATGTGAGTACTGTTTCTGATCTTCTTTCCATCATCATAAGATATTAAAACAACAAGGAAAAAAATAATTATTTTCTTGCTATGGCAGAATGTGGTGACATAAAATTCAGGCCCGCTGGTTTTGGCTTTGCAGCCAAAAAGTGATGTATTTATGCAGACTGGAAAGAAAATAAATCCCTTCAAAGACTAAGCTTCAGAAAATACCTCCTTGGTAATCCATCCATCACTTCTAATAAGCTGGTGATGCAGTATCAGGTGTTGTCATCCTCTTGGGAAAAAAAAATTCCTCCAGCCAAGCATAACACCAGGGGGGAGAAAGTGAACTTGTCTGGGCTTCCCTGGAGAAGGAGGTCCCCCCACTGCCCAGACCCCAGGACTTCCTTCAGGCTAGGTTACACCTACCTTTCAAATACATCCCAGCCTGCTCAGACGTGGGGCAAACCTCCCCCGCGTCCTGCTGGACCCTCGTCCCATGATCAGATTTCCCATCCCTCTGTATTCCTTCCAAATACAGCGAGGAAGTCCGGCAGCCCAGCCTGGCAGGCACAGCTCTGGGCACGGGCAAAGCCCTGGGCAGCTGCAGCCCGGCTCCCACAGAACGATGCTACTGCAAGGACTGGGGTTTTCCTCTCGTCCCCTGGACAACGAAATTCCGTGCTGCCCATGCCGTGAGGGCTTTGAGCTGCGTCTGCGTTTTGCATCAGCATTGTCCTTTGCACCCTGGCTGCCGTGGAGTGGGCTGAGGGGCAGGAGAGGTGGGCTCGAGACGGCTTCCTCTCTGCGGCAATGACTCCGTGGGTGGGACGTGTCTTTTTCTCCATTGAGAAGTCTGGATAAAGGTCTTTCAGGCGAAATATTTCCATTTTTGGAAAACAAAAAAAAAGAAGTCTGGCCCGCAGAGGTGTCAGTGGGAAAGACAGACAAGCCCCAACCCATGTATTTTCTTCAGAGAATAAAATTTCTGTTAGCAAAAACCTCAATCTGTGAGAGAGCGCTGCCAGCATTGATGCTGACATGGAAAAGTTACTTCTTTCCTTTTTGCTCATGTCCTTTTATCCTCTAACTTAGAAAAATGAGGTATAGGATGTCTCTTGCTCTCTAAAGGCCTGAATAAATTCGACCAGACAGATGTATAATGAGGTTTATTTAACGGACCATTTTACACTTCAGATGTTTCCACAGACAAGCGTGCATGTGGAATCCATCCGTTTCACAGGAAGCCCGTAATACCCACTTGAATTTAAAATACATACTTAAGAAAAAAAATCAGACTGTTTCTTAAGTGCCAGGGACTTTGGAGGTCAGGAACACGGGGCGACAAGTGGATGTATTAGCATCAGGCATCAACTCCCTTTTGTAAGGTCGAGCGGCACATGGCGCTCCTTGACCTGTCACACTGCAGCCTTGATTTTCCCACCCCGAGCGGCCCTTCGCTGACCAGACACCAGCAATTGTAACCAGCTGTATTGCGGCCTCACTGATCAAACACCCACCCCACTGGAGACAGCGATTTTTCCCAAACAACTCGCTAATACCTTCGGTCAAATCCCGTGCGTAGTGCCAGCGGGGGTTTGAATGGGAATGCGGAGGTCGAGCCAAGGCGCGTTTGTGCACGGGCTGGGTCACCCCTGAGGCTGCCAAGGTGCACAGCAGAGCGAGGAGAAGAGAGAAAAGAAAGAGCCAGCACAAGCCAAGTCACCCGTGAATTGCTTTGGTCGAGAGATTCCTGGCGGCATCCCTTTATTTACAAAACCATTGATTTTCTTTCCTCGACACTCATCATGAAAGATAGATATGAAAAAGCACTCGTGACATCTTCCAAATGTCCACCTGCCTTCCAGCGTGGCCGGGAGAGACGTGGGAACAATTCCTTGTGGCAGGACACACTCTCGCAGAGCTCCCAGTCCTGAAAGCAGCCCAAGGGCACCCCTGTGGCCCCGACGCAGGGTCCCTCCTTAGGCTGAGCATCCCTTCATCCATTCCTCTTGGCACTGCCCGAAGACCTACTCCGTTTGCAGCCTGCAGAAGGGTTCCCCAGCCTCACACTTCCAGGCTGCTGCCTAAGAGCATTGCAGGGCTCTCTTATTTCAGTCGGAAGAAATGCTTTTAGGAGTAATCTCTCTGACAACCTGTATTTATCATCCTGCTTTCGCATGATTTACATGGTCTTTTCAGCATTGTTCAGTCGATACTTGATTAATCTTGGTTACAAACCTTTATACCTAAATCTGTTGCATCTTTCTTTTCAGTAATACAAACAAATTTCAAAGCAGGTATCGTAGCATAGTAAGTACTATTACATGGACAGCTCGTGTGTGTAGGAGAATATTTCATTATGTCTGTAGCTGCTTCTTACTCTCCAAACAAAAGATGAAGGGATCAGGCTATCCCAATGTCCTTTAAGAGGTGCCAGGAGCAAGGATTTCACTGAGCAGCCCCTGCTTAGGCCTATGGCAGCAGGTTACTAGCACAAAATATTTGGGTTTTCCCTTTTAACTTATGCAGGTGATGGTCTTGGAAGACTCAGAAAGGCTTGGCAGGGCTTGCTGACTTTCACCCGTGCATCAAACTTGTCAGAAATAATAGACTTGTAGGAAAACAGGATTACCTTGACTGGATATCGCCTCCTATTTTAGGGCTGAGTGGGGTAGTGATTTATCCCTGCACGCCAACCAATTCAAAAACCCAGCCAAACCCCAACGGTATCACCAGGCTCGGGTAGCTCCCTGTGAGTAGGACGCCAGCGTTTCACACGACTTTGCTGCCGTGGTAGTTGCCTCTCCCCAGTCAGCATTGAAGAGGAATAAACTTCACCTTGACACAAGGAGCTCAAACCTACAGATGCTATGAGACCTGGTCTGAGTGTCAGTTTTTCCGCGCCGTGCTGGTTTCACGCATGGCCTCGGTCTGTCGGTGGTGGTGTTGGCGTTGGAGCCGGCTGCTGACACGAGCCGAACGGAGAGCAGCAGTGTACGTAATGCACACGGGCGTCTGGTTGGGTTTGTTGGCCTTGCTTGTCTCAAGTGGAAGGATTCTTGAAAATCCACGATGTGCTGTCTTGGGGTTCAGTGTGATTGCAGACACCGGTAGGAAGCCTCTGAAAATGAAAAATATTATAGTTTTAACAGAAGACTAATGTGGTGGTTGAAGGACGGGGGGGGGACACCTTCTATCTCCTTAAACCATAATGGTTGCAAAATGTGAGACTCCTGTGTCTCTAAATTACTGCTTACTGAGGCACTTCAGCGAATCAGTCTCTGCAAATAGCTATCCCATTTTATCCTCTCTCTCTAGGCAGCCACTAACCCAGCCTCCTGCTCAGACTCTGAATGCAAGAAGTGGCTGCCACTCGCTACTGAATTATAGGCTCTAGCATCATCACAGTGACATTTCGTATCAACAAAAATTAGCCTGGGTTTAAAATGGGGAAGGAAAAAAAAAAAAAAAAGGAGAAAGGACCTGAGGGTAGAAGGATATTTTTTCCTTCCGATTGCTGTACGTGCAACAGCACGGCACCCTCTGAGACAGCACGCGTGGGACTCGGTGCCAACGCACCGAGACGAGCTGCCTACTGCTTCCCATGCAACTGGAGGCGAGAAGGATCCCCTCCAATTGTCTAGCAACTCCACCAGGCCAATTATTGGAGTCCAAGTGTAATTTTAGCAGCTTCTGGCATTCGGGAGACATGGGCAGTTGTACCTCATCGCGCATGCTCATGACACGTAACGGTCTTGGCTGATCCTTCGTTTCTCTTTACAAATCGCGCTCCCAGTAACCTGACAAAGGAAAGTTTTAGGGATCACCCATCACCTCGCAGCATCAGCCCTGTGTCACCTCTCAGGCGCTGGTCCCAGGGCCATTGCCAGTGGCAAACCCAGGCTGAGCCGGGCCTGGCCCTTGTCACATGCAGGTACACCTTTCTACCCCCATGCAATCTTCTCCACCCAGCCCGTACCACAGCTCACGGGGACACATCACTGGCAGGATCACAGGACGGATCCAGCTGAAAAATAACCCTAATAAAACATACCGCGAGGGTGATTTTAAATAATTTATCTATTCCATGCAAATATTAAGTATATGTAATCATGGATTACGTCATATAGAATTGCTATATAAGTTTTCATACATGCAGCTCACGGGGACACATCACTGGCAGGATCACAGGACGGATCCAGCTGAAAAATAACCCTAATAAAACATACCGCGAGGGTGATTTTAAATAATTTATCTATTCCATGCAAATATTAAGTATATGTAATCATGGATTATGTCATACATGTACATTTACATTTTTTACTGTATCTGCCCAAACATCGAAACTTGTCATTTTTAACTGGGATGAGTTGATTGCTGTGGCTTACCTTCCTGTGAAATCATCAAACGTATTTCACAAAGCCCCTGCCATGCCCTCTTGCTTGGTCTCTGGTACCGCTTTCCAGCCGTCCCCTCCATCAGCCGGCTGGTCCGCGTCCTGCTGATGGGGAGAAACAAAGGCACGGGGATGCTCCCCGGGAAACCTGGAGGTACGCGTCCTTCTGCTCACCGCCCTGGCTGCGGGCAGGCCAGCGGCTTGCAAAAGGGCAGAGCAGGCAGTGGTTCCTTCTCAGCTTCCTCCCCCTAAATAAAAAAAGGCTGCTGGAGGTTGTGGGCTGTCCCTTTGCAAGGGCTTCACCTCCCTGGGGAAAAGAGGTGCAGCCAGCAGAGCTGCCGACCAGCCGGGCTGGGGCATCTCTTCTGCTGCGCGAGCTGCACCCCAGGGTGCTCCCCTGCTTCTCCCGCCACTTCCCAGGCCTCCGCGCTAAAACATGAGGGTGTGCCATAGCGTAACGGAAATGACTTTTTAATTAAAAAAAAAAGGCCCTGCTTTTGAAGACAGAGGTAAAAAAGATCATAACTCTTTAGAAACAGCTCATTACGAAGCTGGAATTATGCACAAGTGAGGAGGAATTTCAAAGATGAGGTTCTGATTTTTTCATTCAAATTATTGATAATGTAATCTTCTATTAATTTCCCTATAATTTGTATATGCACTTAAGAGAACACATACCCTCCATCCATCTTTCCAGGCACACACGCCCAGGATTTGACCAGCAGGAGACTGAGAGAACAACCCAAGGTCAGTAGAGCGAAAGCTGCGGCAGCACTCGCTGCCTCTCCAGCAAACACAGCGGAGCAGTTTTGTATCACAGGAGGCACGCAGATCCTATAGCTTTACAGGTTGGGTTTGTTTTAATAGTTTTAGGAAGTTTTTTGTTCTGTTTTGTTGGGGTGTTTTTTTTTTTTTCCTTCATTTTTTTTTTCCCCTGCATGACTTCGATTGGAGTGCTTCAAGTACACCACTGAAAATGTCGGAGCCCGAATGAGCATCACCGAGAGGAGCGCGTTGCTGATGCACCGCCGTCTCACTCGTGCAGAGAGGGCCAGCACTGCCGGCTGCGGTGGCTTTGCACTGGTATGGATGCTCCTGCCTGACACTTTCCCCCGTGGAAAACAGAAGTGTTGGGATTTTAGTCTTATTTCAGCTAACCATCCTCCTTCTAATTCAGCTCGAAGCTCAGCAACCACGACAAACCATCTCCAGGGCGTGTCATAGCCGACAACCAAAGTACTTGTTTAGAAAGGGCAGGAGTAATTTTCATATACTTGGAAGAAGCCTGGGTTGAAAATAACCATTTTCAGCTGATTCATTGCATTTGCTACCTGCTGCCCCAGAAGACACGTCTGGCCTGCAGTGAGGAAGGCCAAAGCTGTGTGCCCCCAGCCAGCAGCTGCAGATGGTGCGGAGGAGGAGGAGGAGGGACGTGCATCCACCCGGGGAGCTGCAGCCCAAGCAGGCACCTTCAGAAGGGCTAAGGTGCAGCAGCAGCAAACGGGAAGCTCTCTGCTGGACTTTGCGACAAAACGGTGTGAAGCAGCGTTAAGAAAACATCCCACAAAAACAAGTGAGTGGTTCATACTCTCCAGCGCAGTTGTGCGAGACTCCCTGCAAAGTCAGACGGGGGCCCTGAGAGAGCTCTGTCACCGTGGTCCCCACCTCCTTGGTGCTTCGTAGGTACCCAGTGAAGTAATTCACCACCAACAACAACAGGAAAAACAAGCGGCTGTCTTCAACAGAGAACTTTGCCATGTGACGAGGTCTTATTTTGGTGACATAAGAGGGAGTTATGGAAGGTGAAGGGTTCTTTTCCACTGTTTTAACATCCTGCTACCTGGCAATGGTCTGTTACGCTTACCTCAAGTGCTAAGCCTACCTATTTTTAATTACTTCCTTGCTTTTGACGTTATAAATCTTTTTCACTTGCTTTAGGCTCCTTTGTGCATTTGCACTTTATCTTCTTAGATTTTTCTGGGCTTTGATGTGAAATACGACCAAGTTACATGCAAAGCCTTGGAGCATATTCATCATCACCTCTTTTCTGGATCCAATTTTGCCCACACCTTTGACAGCATTATTCATGTACTTGGCATACAAATACCTGATGACTCTACCGAGATCTGCACAACAAGAAATTTCCCCTGCCAAGCTGCCAAACACCCGATGAAATCGCACACCGTCCCTCCGATTTCTCACAGCAAGGCCGTGGGCTACCAGGCTGCTGGTTGACGTCCTCCACCCAGCCCCAGCCCCGCAGGGGTGAAGACCAGGCTGCAGAGCTGGGGACCAGCCAGGGCAGAGCCCCAAAGGCGGCAAGTGGCCACGGCCAGTGGTCCCATCACCTTGGCAAGGTCCCACACCATTTCTGTTGGTCAAGCCGCGGCAGCCGAGCCCGCGGCAGCCGAGCCACGCTGCAGGGCTCAGCAGAGCGCCGGTGCCCACGCTGAGCCTTCAGCTCCGCCATCCGTGGTAATCCATCGCCTTCCTACGCCCACAGAAGGAGCGTCTTCTCTGTTCGGGAACATCATCAGATTTTATAGAGAGTGCTGCTTTTCCGTCCGGTGTGCTTGAATTCATTGTCAGAGTGACATCAGCTGGGAGAAGCTGGTACTGGAGCAGAACTTTATTTTGAAGAAGTTTCTTGCCACCCCAAAGCGAGTTCCCCCCATGCCGCACCGAAGAACAACTCAACTCTTCTGAAATCCAAAAATCCCAGGCAGATTAAAACTTTCCAGAGTCTGAAAGCAACCAACGACCTCCTTCTTCGAGGGCGTTACTCAGATTAATACCAAATGAAGTCGTACTTTAATTATTCATTTTGACCGTAAATTCTTCATACCTGAAATGAGCAAGAGAGAACTGGAGCGCGACAGCGCAGTCAGCCTCCTGCGAGGACGGAGCTGAGCCCAGGGGGGTTTTGCTCTTTCCATCACGCAGGAATGAAGCTTCAGCATCATCTCTCGGCGGGGCTGGAGGTGGCAATTATCATACTGATGGGCTGGCTGCTTGATACGATTTTTTTTTTTTTTTTTTTGGTCCTTCTGGTGGTAGGAATTGTGTTTTAATGTCATGTTAAGACTACAGGCTTCTCATTAAAAGGCAAGGCAGTTGCAACACAATACTAAGAAGTGATTCAACACGTTTATAATAATTTCTGCTTCTGACTGGCAACACATATTACTACGCAAGAACTTCACGTGTTTCAATCAGGACTGTATTTTTTTCTGAAAGATATTACCAATTGCTGCAAAGTACCTTGGACAATTCTGGCGCAGGCAGATGAGCAGGAAATATATGAAGATTTTTTCTTGGGCAACAAAGCACGCATACTTTATTTCTGAATATGTGATAGGCAGGGTTGGAGAAATCCTTCTCAAAGAGGGAGACAGGTAAAAAAATCCTCAGAGACTCAGCTCAGCATTAAAACAAGGTTTCTTTTTCTTGGGGCAGGAGACTAATGTTTATGGAATTTTTTTCAGCCAAAATCTCCACAGGTGCAGCTGAGCTCATCTTTTGGGACAAAAAGCCGTATTAGCTCTTACTTGGTAATACCTATGAGGTTTGCTACTCTTAAATCTATTACTGGCTTGCTGAACCACCGCAACCTTGACAGCAGGGCCTCTGATTAGGATTCTGTTTAGCGACGAAAATTTTGTAGTCCCAGCACGTGACAGGCATTTTTCTTTGTCTAAGGTAAGCCCTGCAAAGGGAAACTGCCCCTTTTTCATATAGAAAACTGATTGCCCTGAAGGTCACAGGAAAAAATACTTTCTAGACACAAGCTAATTTAAGAGACGACAGAAATATCCCATGAAAACTAGTCTGCACACAGTGTGTCTTTTGGGAGAGGGGAAAAAGCTGAGCTTCCCGGGAGAACATCGCTCCCGGACTTGTTTTGGCACCAATGCCCTTTGGTGAAAAGAGAGGTGCTAAGCTAGCACGCTCCCTGGGGGCACTGCCAGGGAAAAAGGGGTCATTTTGCCTTTAGTTCTTCCATTTCACTGAAGAGTTTCCAAGGTGTGATAAGGAAAGGGAAGGAGCAAAGTGCTTACCAGAGTAAATAGCTCCAGTAATTCCCAAATTATTTCTGAAAGTCAGATTGAGTTGGTGTGATGTTTGTGAGTTTCTCCGCAGCGAACAGCATCTGGCCAAACTTTAATTTAGCTGCTGGTTGAAAGAAAATTGGGATCAGTGGCTCAAGCAATGGAAAACTGCAGGAAAAGCAGCGAGCATTACAGCATGCTTCGCTCTGGCAAGAGCTCCTCTACAATCACAAGGCCAAATACAGTTTAAAAACACTGAAACACAAGATTCCCCGGTACGTAGAGGCTTCAGGATCAAAGTCTTTAAATGGGTCGTTTAAAATGCTCCACTGAGTAACACTGTAATGTAACAGCCTGTTGGAAGCTGTCTGCTCCCCGGGATCACCGCTCACGGACATACCCATTAGCTGATATTGAAAATAGTTCTGCATAGGATGCCCAAAGTTTTAATCAAAGCAGTTTTTTCAAAATCCAGACAACAAGAGAAGAACTGTTTCTAGGTGTACACTGTCGAAAATGAAAGAGGAAAAACTACGTTTATCTGTTTTCTCTCCCTGGCCCAAGGGGATAATCGATGCCGGTTCCTTCGGTCAGCAGCTAGCGAGGATGTAATTAAGCACTACCTCAACAGCCTCTGGTTTAGTTACAGAGGCTC
>NW_009618068.1:0-365 GCF_000690535.1 Cariama cristata | reverse complement strand
CCCCCAGCCAGCAAGCAGCAGCCACGGCTCTCCTGGCCTTTTTCTCAGAGCTGCTTCGGCTGGGTCAGGAGTTTCTTTGCTTCCCTGCATTGTTGTTTTTCAGTGATGGCTCCATTTCCCTCCCCTTTGGCTTGCCTGCACCTTCAGCCAACATCAACTCGCACTGATACTCAGCCTATTAAGTAACACGTCCAGCCTCACAGCTGACATTTCTGAGCAGCTTTGCACCCCTAGGGAAAAAGTTTTTATTTCTTTCGTCAATTTGTTCTCTTCAGCCAGGTTTTTCTTAAAAATAAAACCAGAAAAACACTCCTGTGTTTAAGCTTTGTCTACTGTCCGGTGAAGACCAAAGGGCGCAATACTAT
>NW_009618067.1:18767-28870 GCF_000690535.1 Cariama cristata | reverse complement strand
CGGGGTACTCAGCGGAACGAGGGGCACCAGGGACTCTTTACTCAACAAAACATCACAAAAGCCATCAAGCCTCTCAGTAACAGCCGGCTGCAACCTGCTGAGCTCATACGTACGGGCTCTGGATTTTCATATCCTTTCCTGATATGCAGGAGAGGGTGAGGCTGACCATAAAAAGTCAATGAAACCCACAGGAGCAACATCACCTACTGATGAGTACTGATGAGAGAAACGTGATCAGCCTTTTGCTAGCAGTGCCACATGGGCACTATCTCTTGATGCGGAACTGCTCAGCAAAGGGAGAACAAGCTGAGGTATCACAGAACTAATTTACTCAAGCTATTCCCCTTAAATAAGAGATCATCACCCTAACTATTTTCACCTTTCAAACCTGCCTCGATTTTTTGTACTTCAGTCTACTTAAAGTTCCGCCAAATGTCATCTAGGAAAACAAAATAAACCATCTGCTGTAGATACAAAGTACTAATGCTCTAAAGGAGGTAATTCACCAGGCATGAAAGTAATTTAAAATCAGTAAATTATACCGTGGCAGCGGCCAGATGTGAAATGAAGAAGGCACGAAGCTACTCAGTAAGAATACACAGAATTAACTGAAACTGGGGGGGGGGGGAGGAGGCTGTGTTTGGGGGGTGGGGGGGGGGGCGCGCAGACAACACACACCAAGGGGAATGAATTAGTACTGTCCTAATTGAACAGGAAGATATTTTCCAGTTTTGAAATTGCAGGGGCCAAAAGCAATTCCTTCTAATATTCCAGTTTTTCTATGTATTGTCCCCCGCACACTCCTCACCAGAGGTGCATATAGTCTTGTTTTATAGATCACATACAAATAAATGTGATGGATCTTAAAATACCTCAATTCCTGAATAATTTTGAGCCCAGCTATGGATGAGTCTGTTAGGCTTATCCTACCTGACTCTGCACATCCAAAGAGGAAAACAAACAAGTGGATAATTTTTTTCAGGATTAGAACTTGTAAAATACTTACCCTCTTGTGAAAAACAGCTTTTTAAGAGTTGACAGCCCTCTGGATTACAGACTGAGGACTGGGTGCCCATCAAAACAGACTAACGAAAGAAAGTTCAGGAACAAGAAATTACTAAAGAAATGGAAGTCGTGCTAACTATAACTGGGACATTTAAAGGTTAGAAACAGTGAATCAAATCACATAGCTATGTATTTGGGTCATAAGTACCAAGCAAAAAAAGATTCCTTACATACTATAAGAAAGCAAATCTATGAAAGTAAAATAAATGAAAATAAGTTAAAAATGAGTAAAGCAAAGTAAATATTTGGAAATACTAATAATTTCCAGCTCCTTAGTGGTAGTGAAGAAATTCCATTGGATTGCTCCCATGGTGATTTAATTTTTTCATTACTACTGGGTGGTCAATTTGTTTTTTAACTGCATGAGAACTAAGGAATAGATAACTTGAGACCTCTGGAAAGAGAGTCCCAAGAGTAGTTAAGAGTTGCATCTTTGGATGTAAATTTCAAACAGAGCAAGCATCCTTTAATGGAAGTATACCACTGATGAAACAACCACTCAAAGGACAAAATATTTTTTAAAGATAAATAAACTGAATATTATTGAAAGGCTCTGCAGGATAATATACTTGCATCCCTCTCTCTCTGTTTAACACTAGTAGGAAAGCACAGCTTGGGTACTAAAGCAAAGTAATATTCCAAGGAATAATAGTTCCTTGTTACAAATACCTTTCCTTAAATGCTATGCTCTGTAAATAAGTTTATTATTCCGTTATTTAATATTTTAAGAATTACAATTCCACCTTTAAATTTTTCATTCATTTAAAAATCATAGGTATTACACATATACAGCATGTTATAATTCAAAGAAAAATCAAATAAATTACAAAATGAAAAAAGGTTCCCCTGACTCATGCAGTGAAGCTTAGAAGTTCCCACCTCCAAAGCAGCAATTATTTTAAGATGTATCTCAATTATAATCACTTTGCAATACCAAGTGAAATGGGAAATGTACTCTGTATCTATGCAATACTAGATCTTTTTATAAGACAAGAGACAAAGTACTGGGTTTGGTGCTATGAAATTAAACAGGTTCTTAGTACTACCAATAATGCTTTCAACAGTGACACATCCTTCCTAATGTAGTGAGGCCACACATGAAAAATCTTAGACTTTAGTTTACTGCTGATGTCACTGAACATGAATTCAAGAGACTCATGTGCCAAGTCAACAAAATCAAGTAACTGGGGTGGAAGCCTGGGAATTGTTTTCATTAAGATTACAACATTCCTTTAGCATGTGTGATGTAGAACTTTTCTCATGCTGTTGTCCAGGAAATGAACACTAGGCTTGTGGAGAACCTACTGTAAAATATATGCAGATTGCCATTCAAATACTATCCTTTACATTTCTCCTGTAATGCAAAAACTGGTTACACATGGTCAGGCACAGAGCAGTAAATTATTTCACTGAAACATGCGTATTTACTAATCAAAGACACGTCAAACTATTCTGAAGTTTACATAAAGTTTCTAGAATGAATACAAAAAAGTCCAACAATTAATAGCAATTTTTAGATAAATAAATCAATTACATCCTGCATTTTATCTTTAAATTATATTCCTACTAGAATGAACAGGTGCTGTCTCTTAATAATGGTAGAACAAATTGGAACTCTCATTTTTGAAGTACTTCACACCGGAAACTAATAACTAGTTCAAAAACTAACACAAAAATATAGGCCTATGTGAAACAGAGGCAAAGAGAGGCAGAGAATTGCAATTGTACTCTAGTACTGTAACCAGCTGCTTTTAGGAAGCACTACTTATGATTAAAAAACCCACAAGTATATCCATATACACAAGCACTTCAAAAAATTAAAAAACCAGAACAACAGACGTCCAGTCGGCTTGTAATCCTCAGTGACACTAACTGAGCATTAGTGTTCTTATCTTCTCTTTCAAAACAAGAGTACAGAGTTCAGTGGCACATCTGAAAAGAGCACAGATGTCTCTTCTGAAGATCATTCACTGTTTTTCCAAACAAGTGGTCATTTTAATCGAGGGATCAACTAGCATTTCCTATAAAATGCAAAGCAAACAGCTTCCTATATTCTTACAGAAAAATCAAAGCTCCTACCAAATAAAACTGACATTTGAGGGAAAACATATCTTTGAAATACACCCAAAACACATTCTTTCTGCTTTTTATAGTAGTTCCACTTTAGTCATCTTTTACAGTTGGGAGTTCTAATTTGATGCAGAATCTATACCAATGAGAAATATTGTTTTCTCCCACCAACCCTAAATATGCAAAAAAGTAAAGTCATGGCCCAGTTCTGTTAATATGGAGGCAGCTGGTGTGCTGAACAACTCAAAAGGCTAGTCACTCTCCTGAAATTTAAACCAGGTAAGCTGTCACACTCCTTCCCACTCCCTCCCCCCAAATCTGTGAAGCACCTAACAAACAGAATTTCCAACAAGGCTTAAAACTGTTTTAATTATCCTGATACGAAATAAAACTAAGGGAAGACAATCAGTCTAACACAGAGGTGATCTTCCATGTAATGACAGAAAAGGAAGAATGTTAAAAGGGAATGGCAGTGTTAAGTTGGTGCACTAGGATGGCTCTGAAAGGAAATTTCCCCCACCTGGTCCTCACTCAAGAATCTTCCAGGAACAGGGTGCACAAGGACCAAAAAAACAAAGCAGTGAACACTACTGAAAACAATGAACCAGTTAATCAACTGGAAACTTAAAATAATTTTGCCATGATCAGTATCTGTATGTTAAACCAGGCCCCAAATCTAGGATGCTACCTAAAAATAAAATTAAATTTTAAAAAACAGAGAAGGGAAAAGAGTGAGATGGAAAAACAGAAAACAAGGCAGTAGAACAGTAAAAGAAACTTGCGCTGAAAGCAAATCTAGCTCTAGGATAAGCTGGAATAGCTATAAAATTAATTTACTCTAGAATTTCAAAACACAATGATTTGTGCACTTAACAAGACACTGCCATGCAGGTCCCATTCCACTTCCCAAGAAACATGATTTAAAATTCGACTAATACCTGCCCTTTTCCAGGCATGGTAAGCCAAAAAGCTAAGTTACTATAAAGCGTCGTACTTGCGAAAAATGTAATACATGTTACATGTTGAACTAATGTTAATTAATTTGCATTATTTAGGGACAGTAAAGCTTAAGGTAAAACCATCAGCAATAACAGGAACATGAAAGCAAGTCTCACAAGCAGTTCAGTGTCAAAACTTTTCCCTTCTGTATGCCACACTTACACTACTGATCCAAGTATCATTGAACATTTAACATCCAGCACTCTACTGACTCAAAGCAAGCTAATCTGAGAACGTGTCAAAAAAAGGTTAGGAAAATGTTTGCACACTACTAGACAGGCTGGTATTTTAAGGCTGCAGCACAGAACAGAAGCTTCCTGTCTGTAAAACCTTAAGCTCCCAACTCCAATACAGGAAAATATAGCTAGTGCAAAAAGGCTTTGAACACTTAGCTAGGCTCTAACTTCTGAAGTCTGAAGCAACTAGACATCTTACCTTACCTAAAAATTAGCAGAAACATTGCTGTTTTTATTAACTGAGGGTGTCAATATGGCAAATCACAAATGTTTAGAATAGCAAAGGAATAAAAGCAAAAAGAAAAATACAGTACTAAAGACAAATTTCTCCTTAACTAAAAGATTGTCTTGAGTAAAATATATTTCTTAATATGCTAGAGACAGTTCAAAAAGTAACTCTGAAAATTGACTGCTATACCTGCAGAACAATCTTTGTATAGTAAAAGCAATACATAAAAAAACCTGATGCATATGCATCTTGTGAAGGAAACATTTATGTAAGCCTCACCTTGTCACTGTCATCATTACAAATGTGATCTTGATGGATTGAGTGGCATTGAAAGGATGTACCAATGCTACCTACAAAAGAAGGTTGGGGAGGAAAAAAAAAAAAAGAGAAAAAAAATCATTAAAATGATAACCCAATTCCTTTGAACACTAAAAATAAAAGACAAATTTAGCAAACATTCTTTTTTCCCCACACAGAAGAGAAATTTAGTTGCCAAACAGCTACATCTGACAAGTCATGCATTTAATTCTGATAATGGAATAAGCATCAGAAAGATATTTTGCACAGTGTGCCAACAATGTCTTCATGAATATTTTTTCTAAACATTTAAACAGAATAAAATTAAAACTAGTTCATCAATTCAAAACAAACATATGCAGTGAAGTATATACACACACATATAAATAAGGAGAATTTACACACTTCATGTTTAGGCAGTATAGTCCTGTCCCATATCCTTTACCACAGAAAATTTTCAGCACCCTGGGTAGCCAGAAAACAGCAGTCTCTTTCCAGTGATATGTGAAGAATAAGAGGGAGTAGAAAAATCCAAAGTCAAAACAGAAAACTTTTAATTATATCCATTCTGTTTGTAGTGGAATTTCTGCCTGTTTAAGGTCTTTCCACAGGTTTCTTTCTGCCTAGGAAAAAAGGGACAGCACACCTCTACAGAGGCTTACCCCAGTCCTGAGACTTCTGTCCAAGGAGGGAGACAAACTCAAGTTTAATTGTATCCATACAGATTCTCAAAACAGATTTACAGAACTGTTACTCATGCTGTAAAGTTTTACTTAATGTGCTCAGAAAGTACAGGAGTGGGGTAACTGCTATTGTTGAATTTACGCCTCCCTAAGATGACTTCATGCAAATACTGAGCAAAACAGTTTTTTAAAAAACAAGGAGGAAAAAAAAGTCTCATTTGTAAACCTACACCATTTAATGATCTTCCTTACAGAAGATCTACCTTTCCTCCACAAGTTTCTTGTGGTCCTTCTGTTATAATTTTGAAACATTAGTAGTCCTGTTCTGTAACATTTACAACAAATTCCACACAAAAAGTTTGTTGTAAAGCTTTGCAGTCCATATGTTTTTTTGGACCTGGACAGAACTGATCAGAGAAGGTAATCATTTAAGCAGGCAGCCAGCCATAGGCTGTCATTTAAATTTTTTGTTTGTTTGTTTAAATTTTTGCTGGAGATCAAGATGCAGCAAAACTCTGGCTTCTGAGAATTCCCCTGTACTTCTGCACTACTCTGCACTCCTGAGAAGCCAGAGTTACCTTAAAGCCACCAAGAAAGTTTAAGAAATAATGCACTGAGAAGAGCAAGAAGCAATAAACTGAATTCTGGAGAAGAAAAAGCAACAACAGTCAGCCTGAGGGCCTTTTCTAATTGTAACACAACCAACAAGACACATAAAAACATGAAACTGATTTAGTTTTTTTCTTAGTTCTTAGGCAAACATGAAAATTGATTTAATTTTTTTCATTGAGGGGGGTAAAATAAAAAAAATCATTTAACCTCAAACTGATAATTTTGGACAAAACACTACTTCCACTCTGCAAATTTATCTTGGACTACATATAATCCAATACACAGTCAAGACTTTTGTCATCAAATTACATAAGGAATGCCAGCTAGGTTCCTCGGTGAAACTTATATTCAATGCAGATGTAAACATTGACTAAGATATGTTAAAGACATTAGTTTCTGAAGTCCTAGTGAGTTAGCTGGCTGGCTGGCCTCTTCAGACAGAACTGACAATGAGGGGAGGGGGGAGAGCAAGCTGATTTTTGGGGGAGGGGGGAGAGCAAGCTGATTTTTAGACAGTTATTCTTTTGAAAAAAATTTATTTGCCCCCAAACGCAGAGCTTCATAAAATTAACTTCTTTCTGACTTACCACTTCAGAAAAAAAAATTATTTTGCCATAGGAGTCATTAACTCTGGCTATACCGGCTTTAACAGCAGCAGAGCATGCTCATCCCGTGTAATTTTGTAGGAAGGGAAAATAAAGAAGAAATCACTATACAGTTGAAGTTTCAAGGTGAAAGGGGACAAAAGGACCAGTTTTAAACTGTTCAAAACATGCAAAGTTCCCTTCTCATTTGATTCAGACTTATGCAAAACACAAGTGTTTTCACTAGGAACGCTCTATATGCTTTCTCAAAATTGGGAATCAATTTAAGCTCAAAGGCAAGGTAAAAAAAACAAAGAGAACACAGTGTTAAAGATAAGGTTTGATAGCTTTCTGCCCATGACCCCAGAGGGAGAACTAAAGTAAAATATGACCTCTTGGATTAGTCCAAGATAAAGAAGATAGGCAGCAAATAATGAAAATAGTTCAGTTCTGCCAAATTACAATAAATATATATAAACTTGTTTTGGACATTTGGATAATGAAATAAATTTCCAGAAGTGGAGCAAAGCCTACATCTAACCTCAACAGCACCTAAAACTTGTTCTCCACCAAATTAAACTCATAAATGTGGAGCTTGCATTACAGGCTACATTATAGGCTTTACAGATAGGCTTTTCAAGAACAGCAATCACATACACACTCACAATGATGAGTTGGCTTTGTTCTAGCTATAACGGATACCAGCAGCAGCAACACAAAGCTGCAACAGTACAGCTTTCAGTTAGTAAATACAACATAGGACACTTGGCCAGGCCATTAGGTTTCATGTTGCCATAGCTCCAATTCTAACAACAGCCACACTATCAAGAAAAAACCTAGCTTAGGTTTTATCTACATGTTTCAATTCTACTCAACTATTCTACAAACAGAGTGACAGACTAGCAAATGAAGTCAGCAGAGGGTATGGCAATGCTTTAGCTTTTTTTTTTTAAAACAAGGTTTTTCATGGTCTTCACACCATATTAATTTCTGGTCAACTACTTACTAATACCCTACAGTACAATAGCAAGATACAAGACATGATCCCTTAACCATCAAAAGTAAAGATTTTACAAATGTTCTGGCTGCTTTGCACCAATTAGCTGTCTGATCTCACTAGCAGCCTGACCAAAAACAGCCTTGAAAAAGGGTTTCTTTCAAAGACAGCACTGCTAATGCAGTCCCTTGAATGGGGCCAGCAGAGGTAACAGATCTGAGGACACTGACCCAGAGGATTACCAGCTAAAGGCTCTGCTCCACACAATGCAATCTGTAATATTGAGTTATGCAGCCAGGAAATCCTGTAGGATTGGCTGGACTTTTGGTTTGGTCTTTTGTTTGTTTGTTTGTTTTAAAATGGGCAGTTTTTAATAATTATCATGTTTTTAAAGCATTTTCTTTCTGAGAAACAGATTACACTGAGACAAACCTGAAGAAAAGTTAATCACCTTTCACCCATCTGCGAGGAAGATCAACAGAGTCAGAATCCCAAAGATGACCTCAGCAGCTCTCTAGTCTGCATCACCAAACAGTTTTGGACTGCGGTTTAATAAGGACATCAGGCTGAAAGACTGAAAGGAACTATAAGCCAATTTACATTGTTCTGACTGCAGGGAGTAGATAGAAACTCAGTTAAACTACTTTCATATCCCCAAATCTACACTGAATTTCAGACCAACTCAAGACTAATTGTACCTTACAGCTAGCAGATCCTAGGGCTACTACAAGCACGGCTTTAATTCTGACTGAAGCATTATGCGCTACAAAGCTGGCTGAGAGTGGGGAAAAATGCTAGTAACACTCCTATGTAAGTGACAGAATGTGGCATGTGGGCCACTGCCACAGCACCTTCCCAAATACAATTCCTTGCTGCAGCATTCAGGAGATGCAACTGTGAGGTCTAATGCCCATCATCTTGCCAAGCAACATCCCAGCCTGAACTCTCTCTCTCTCCTGCAATCCAAAGCGGTTTCCCTACTTTGGAAGTAATGGAGCATTTTCTAACAGTCAGCTTGTTTACTCAGACTCACAGCTTCTAATACCTAGGTGACAAAACTGTAGCCTCAATTTATGCCAAGACATTTCCAAGAGACAACAGGCATCAATGAACATCAGGTCAGCCACCCCTTCAGCATTACCAGTATCAGGACAGGGTACAGAGTAATACCCTTCAAGCAATGCACACATAACATGAGCTTGTATATATATGTGTGCGTATGTGTATCTATATTTAATACACAGACACACAAAGTCTCAAAGACTTAAGGAGGAACTTGAGTTTGCCTTTTACCTCTTTAAATGCAGTTAAATTCTTCTTCACTCCCTCTTTGACATCAAAGTGAGAGACCCTGGTTAACATTATGTCTTGAACTCAGGAAAAAACATCAGTTCTTTTGTAATAAGCAGGCAAGAAACAGTGCTGTGCTCCCCAGCTACCACAGGAAAGGGACTGTTTTCCTTCTAAACCCACACATTAAACTAAATGGAAAAAAGAGTCTTCAGAATTTCATGGTTCCTGCCTAACTCGTGCATGGTAATAAAAAGAGAATCAACACCAGGTTTGAATGGTTTGCTTCATGTCTGCCAATATTAAACAGTCCAAACTCACACAATGCTAGTCCAAGGGAAAAAGACGTGGGAGTTCAATCCTCTTAATTAATTTCAGAGCTACTGGAAGTATCTCATTGCTTAAATGAATGATACTGATTAGTACACTCATTGCCTCCTCTCCTCAGCACATCTGATTAGGAAAACATTGATGTATGCCACCTGTACTATTAAACTTACTTTATCTAGAATTCACTAACTTGTATGAAATCAGAAGAGTTCTGCTGTAAGTGTTAGATTTGCAGACTAGAGTTTGCAAGTAGCACATGCACAGAAACAAAGTCTGAATTGGAGTGAGTCTAGACTCTTCATCAACTGCTCCCTCTAAAAAGCCTGCAAGTTGAGTGGAGTATATATAGTCTGGTGAGATACAGCCATGGACGGCCAGTCTGCTTGAAAAGATGCAAGGAAGAGAATCAAGAGGTTAAATTGTCTGTGACCTAAGAGCCTCAACTTCCAAAAAAAGTAATGCAAACCAGTCCTGCATATGTCTATCATCTGCTAGTAAACAATACTCCTCTGTCTGCAACACACTATTTACATTGTAGATGTTCCTTCTAATTCAAAGCCTTTCAAACTGCAGCAAAGAAGTTACTTAACAGTCAAACAGAATCTTTTGCTACTACAACGAAAAAGTTAGAGGTGAGTTCAGGAAATGATACAGCTACTTAGACAGGTCAAGTAAGAGATGGCTGCAAATCAACTGTATTATAGCACTTAT
>NW_009618067.1:0-18735 GCF_000690535.1 Cariama cristata | reverse complement strand
TGACCATGAAAAAGAAACATGTGGCATCTCGCCTGGGGGTTGAAGTTATGCTAGCTGCATATAATGCATATTAGGACTGCCATTCTTCCTCTTTTCCTCCACACTCCTTTTTACAAACTCTTAACAAATTGAAATTCCACAGGTTTCCCAGAGGTTTGCCACAGGTTTGCCACTTTAACTTCTGTTGTAGGAAGAATTTATTACACACTGGGAAGAGCTACTATTTTTCAGCTGTGTGGTATGCCACACCATTGGTAACTTTTAAGCAACTCCTGAGCATAGATTACACATATCTAAGAGGCAGTGATAAAACCCTGGATGACATCCTAGCCAGGAAGCAGCCTAAAGTCACTGGAGAAGACAAAAAGTAAAATGCCGCCTAAACTTTTCCCCTTCCTCCTCCTTCCTCTAGTCACCAAGAAATCCTCGCTCTTGTTCAACTGCAGACAGTGTGAGTCTGCTGGTGTTTTCTGACTTCTGGTCCCCCCTTCCACTCCCAGGCCCCAGTTAGCCTCACTGGTAAGCCTGCCAGCCTCTCTTCCCCACCTCAATGCCCAGCCGAGGGATGCTGTCCTCAATTCCACACACCCAGTGAAAACTTTTATTTTGTAAGCATCAAAGAACACGGTAAGAGTCTGCAAGAAAAGCTCCCTCAGGTTTTCCTTTGCCTGCAGCTATCAGGCAAACACACTGCATGCTTAGTAATCAGAAGAAAATGACACAACCGTAAGCTCACAATGAAATCTGGGCCCTTGTTTATTTCATGGAAGTTAAGCGTACCTTCCAGTCACACTGTTGACTGAATGACACCTCTCAGATATTTTAGGAGAAAAGGAGAGGAACCTATAAGAAAGACTTCATATTTTAAAAACCTACAGTCTGATATATTTTAACAATGCCAAAGCTTAAAAAAGGGACAAAGAAAGTTACTTTAATACAGCAAAAGACTTGAATACTGAGGCAGGCCTCTAAGCTTAACAAACAGAGCTCATCTATAAATCAGTACAGAAGAAAGACCTTTTTACCTGAGGTTCCTGCTGTGTCTCTACAAGTCTGCATAAATACTTTTACTTCAAACAAAGAACATCTGATTTAAATGTAAAAATTTAAATTTACAAATACAAATTGGACTGCTTGTTGCAGGAGCTGTTCACAAAATGGCTTTCACAGTAGCAGTCTGAGTATAACACCATCCATATAAACAAGCTTATGACAATGGCACCCTCACCTCATGAGGGAAACCACTATGGCCTAGCTGTTGCCTTCCTCCTTCTGCATTAACTTCAGCAGCTCCATCTTTTCTAGTGAAGAGTGGGAACAACTACACTTCAGATGGACTGGTAACCCACAGGTTCAACCACGCTGTTTTATCCCCTTCGTAGCAGCCTCGCAGAGGGAGAGGCCACTGCTTTGGTAGCCATCCAGCTTCACCCTGCAAGGTCCACATTCTGAAAGGATTTGCATATTTTTAAGTTAAGTACATATCTGTGTGGAAACCTGAGTCACTTCCACACTAAAGTGTCTGAAGGATCCAACCTATCAGCAACATGCTTCCCCATGTACCCTAAATTTGCAGCTGAAGTCAGGTATCAAGTAGAATATCAGAAGATTTTTCCTCAGCTAACAATGCAGTATTATTGGATGAGCAAAAGCTTTCAATGAGCATATAAAGTTTTATTGCCAAATTATTAAAATAATTTCCACACAAGATTTATGTGCGTGAACTATACTAACCATCATGCCTAGGGCAAGTAATCAGATTCAGTCAGGCTTCAAATAAAATTAACGTCCCTTCCAACATTCAAAGAATTCTTGAAATCAAAGGTGTTACTTTTGTAAGTAACGTTTACTTTTATAAAATCTGTCTGTATGCACTGTAAAATCCCTAGAAAAATGAAATTACTGTACATGGGAAACATACTTCTGGAACATTCTTCAACATTCAACTTTGTTATTTAAAAAAATATCAATCTACATCAGAAGTAAGCCCTTACTGTCAGCTTTTTCATCTCAAAACGTTACTCAAATTCTATTTCAGATTTCATGCAAGTGCAAAACTAGTATTTTAAAGTTTGTATTTTCATATCTTTACCGTGCACATACAAAACCAAGGAACATTTTCCATAAGCTTATTGACAGCTGTGTGCTTTGCTCTGGGGATCAGTTTTTCTTGCTTATTCAAGGAGCAGTTCAGCAAGAAGTCATCCAGGGAAAAATTTTACAGCAGCAATAAACCTTCAGGAAATTAGATTAATGCAGAAATACTATTATACCCATAAACACAGTACCACTATTTTACTGGTACTCTTAGTACCCAAAATGTCAAGAGATGAAGTGTAATTGATGAGACTACACAGCAAAGCGTTAACAACATCTGTTAGCAGGTTGTTAAGTCTAGTTTGTAATAGTAAGGCACAATCAGAGAAAAAACAACTACATAAAGCAGTAAGGTATTTGTGTCAGCACTATTTGTGTCGAATAAGCTATTTAATCATAGGGCCAAAAGTAGGAAGTCACTTTCTATTCTGAGGACAACCTCTATGATCTGAGACTAAGAAGTGATCTTCTTAAACTAATACGACATAAGAAGTTCTAATCTGTGATTATAAGGCTATTCCAAAAAAAAATGCTGCCATAATTATACATGTATTAACAGGTATATACTATCCCCCCCCGCAAACGGCATTTTAGATTTCAATCAAGGTCTACTTTAAAATAGAAATTTAAAAGCCATTTCTTCAATTTGGATAAAATATGGCACTGTTTATAACATCGATTTCACTTGCTTTGCCACTCCAGAGTAAAACTTCCATCATAAGAATTTAATATACACTGTTTACAAAGAGAAGCTGTTGAAAGATAGGTTTGACTACACGTCAGAGTTAGACCATTCCTTCATCTTTGTATCCTCCTGTATCTGATGAGCTGAGTTCATAAAAGTCACAGTGTCAAACATGCCAGTAAACTGAGACTAGGAGACCATTTAAGAAATTTGCAACCACAAGCCCTCCATGAGATGACTGGTTAAGTAGCCCCCAGGAAAATTCACTGTGCTTACATTCAACAGGGAACAAGCTAATTTCAAAGAATCATAAAACGGTTCGGGTTTGAAGGGACCTTTAAAGATCATCTACAGGCAGGGACACATTTCATTAGATTAGGTTGCTCAAAGCATCACCCAACCTGACCTCGAACACTTCCAATGATGGGACATCTACAAATTCTCCACAATAGGGCAATCTGTTCCAGTACTTCTCCATCCTCATCATAAAAACTTTCTTCCTTAGACCCTCCTTATATTCCTAAATCCATGCTGTTTCAGTTTAAAAGCACTGTCCCTTGTCCCGTTACTACAGGCCCTGATAAAAAGTCTCTCCTCATCTTTCTTATAAGCCCCCTTTAAGTATTGAAAGGCTATAATAAGGTCTCCCCTGTTGGCTTAACAAGACCAACACTCTCAGCCTTTCTTCATAGGAGAGATCTTCTAGCCCTCTGATCATTTTCATGGCCCTCCTCTGGACGCACTCTTAACAGGTCCATGTCTGTCTTGTACTAAGGATCCCAGACCTGGATGCAGTACTAAAGGTGGGGGTCTCATGAGAGTGGAGTAGAGGGGGAGAATCACCTTCCTTGACCTGCTGGTCATAATTCTCTTTAGGCAGCCCAGGATACGGTTGGCTTTCTTATCTGTAAGCACACACTGCTGGCTCATCTGATTTTTTGTCCACCAGTATCCCCAGGTCCTTCTCTGCGGGGCTGCTTTCAATCCATTCATCCCCTAGCCTGTACTGATTTTGGGGATGGCCCCTACCCAGGTGCAGGACCTCGCACTTGGCATTGTTGAACTTCATGAGGTTCACATGGGCCCACTCCTCAAGCCTGTCAAGGTCCCTCTGGATGGCATCCCTTCCTGCAAGCCTATTAACTGCACCACTCGTCTTGCCGTCATCCACAAACTTGCTGAAGTTCCATTCAATTCCAATGTCTATGTCAGTGATGAATATAGCAAACTGTACTGGTCCCACTACTGACCCTTGAGGGACACCACTTGTTACTGGTTTTCACTTGGACATTGAGCCATTGACTGTAACTCTTTGGACGTGGCCACTCAGTCAATTCCTTATCCGTCTAACAGGCCATCCATCATATCTGTATCTCTCCAATTTAGAGGCGAGAGTGTTGTGTGGGACCATGTCAAAAGCTTTACAGAAGTACAGGTAGATGACATCTATAGCTCGTCCCTTGTCCACTGATGCAGTCACTCCATTGAAGAAGGCCACTAGATCAGTCAGGCACGATTTGCCCTTGGTGAAGCCACGTTGACTGTCTCTAAACACCTCCCTGCCTTCCATATGATTCGACACAGCCTCCAGGAGGATCTGTTCCATGATCTTACCAGGCACTGAGGTGAGACTGACTGGTGAGTAATTCCAATGGTCCTCCTTTTTAAAAGGGTATTTGCAAAAGAAAACCAAGAAATAAAAGTGCCTGTGGGATTACTGATTAAGAGATATATGAATCTGAACCATCCCAACTGCTCCCTGGATGTACAGAAATACCACCTAACACATATGCCAACCTTTGTGTGCAGAAGGGAACAATTATCCAAAAACCTGCTTATTCCCACAACCAGTTCATGTTTTTTAAGAGGTGATCTACCTATACATTCTGCAGATAATTTCCATGCTGCTGGGGACAAGGTCTACAATTCAGAAGAGGTTATTCCTACTGGACTTGGCAGTCAGGTACTTGAACCAAATCAATAACACAAGAATCAGTTCCTCCTGTCTGAGCAGTCATTGTCTTTAGATCTTCTCTCATAATAAAATCATTCTGAGGTTATTTTCTGAAGAACTGAGATCAATTTAAATTGCGGTTGAAACATACTAGCTCTGCTGCTAGAGCACAAAAACATACTTCCTCTTAGCTGCTGTATTACAGGACTCTTACAAGACTTACCTACACAGAAATTGATAATTGAAAGACAAAGGTTGATGCTTTAAGACACAGAGATTAAAGACAAGCAGTGTTTTATTTTCCATTCTCCCCTCCTCGACTGCACAGTAAGACTCACAGCCCCTACTCTGGAATTATCTCTGATATGTATCAAAACGAATTAATAATTTATTAACAAACTAAAAGGAACCTCATTTTCTGCATTAAAACTCTGTGAGAGACTGACGCTACTGCCAACACACTCTGAACAGCATCTCCAGTTTACGGCATTTGGCACCTGTGGCAGGTTGCTTGGAGGTTAGTTACATAGTCCCGTGCTGTTTGCTGGTGCCTATTTCATCGGGTGTGCTCCTGCCAAAGTACAGCCTAGTAGAGGATGCTGTTCCAGAGTGAAGCATAACATTTATTTATACAGATATATAGTGGGGAGAGACTCACCACAGAAAATACTATCCAGGGGCCAAAACACAGCAGTGCCTTTTCAGATAAAGCCTCTCTTCCAGGAAGTTCAGTATCTACTAGAAAGAAGGAAAGTTTCTTCCTGTTCTTATCATCTTACAAAAGGAGACTAAGAGCAGTACCATAAGCCCAAAAGATATCCAAACTTTACTTTAAAAAGTAAAGAAAAAAAAAGTTACTTTAAAAGCATATGCAAATAGGTATAGAAGGAAAGAAAACAAGTATTTCAATGACTCAAGGCTGACTTTTGCTGAAAGTAAATCAATCCTACAACAAAAAATAAAACTGGTAAGCCACAAAGCATTAAAAAAATATTTTAATCTTGTCATAGAATTCAGTTTTTATCATCAGCTGTGTGGGAGCTGAAGAATGAGATGCAGACAAATCCTCAGCACAACTCCATTAAAAGCCAGGTATGAGCAGATCAGAGCACACAGATACTCTTAACACTGCTCTATTCCCATCCTTATAGGATTTATATCAATGTTTTTGAAGATTTAGCTGTCTTGAGTTTCTGAGCCTCCTGAATGTAAGTTATTTGTCAAAAGCTACCTGAAATTTCAAGCCATTTGTTTTTCTCTGTTTTAACTAGACTATTAAACTGATTTTCTTGAAATTCATCTTCTCGAGAATCTCATTAAGACTCTGAAAAATCAAAGACTGCTTACGCAAACTGTCTAGCAACTTCTTTTTGGATGCAATGAATAAAATGGCTTAAATTTATTGTTACCATTACAACATAAACTTGTCATCATTACAACAAAAAACAAGCACAGAACAACTTTAAACCTTAAACTCTAAACCTTAGCTTGTTGCCTCCCTCTTGTTTCTTTATGGCATCACCCACCAAACCAGCAAACCCAGCATTACTTTGCAGAAAGATTTTTATTTTTTTTAAATAAAAGCCTTAAAGTTCCCACACAGCCTTGGAGAAGAGAAAGCTTCAGTGGTAAAAATGTTGCTACAGCTGTCTGACTCATGCAGCCCTTACCACAGATACGAAACAGCAATCCAGAGCATGCATTTATGATCAACTTTGCCCAGTTTCCTACTTTTACCAAGAAACAATGTCAGTGAAATCCTGGAACCAAAATTTTAAGTACACCTAAATTTTTTTTTCCTTTTCTTTATTTTCATTGCATGTTCAAACTAGCCAGAAAGCAAAAGGTAACCATGAGGCACTCCCTGCTTAGGAATCGACCTTGCAAATATCTGTTTGAAACAGGGTCAATTCTGAAAGCACGGTTAAAGGTGTATGATCAGGCCATCTCTAGGAAATTATTTCAAGGGAAAGCCCAAGATTTCTCTAAAGACAACTTATGAGCAAAATAAGAAAACCTGAACACAAAATTGGTCTCAGAGAGAAGCCAGAGTTAAGTAGTACTCTGTTACTGTGTATGAGCTTTCTACAACTGCCATTTCCCTGTAGCTGATTAAGTCTTGCTATTGCAACGTACTTTAATAATCAGTAGGAGTGAGTTGCCTGGACAAAATGAAAAAGTTAATTTATATTTGACATGCCATGAAATAACTTTCTCCCCTCCTGCCTTTCTTGGTCATGTTCCAATTAGTAAGCATTTGCCCCAGTCTTGTTTCCAAGAAAGAACCATGTTAATGTTCAGCATTTTATTTATGTCTTTTTCTTATACGTGCAGAGTAAGGTCATTAGCAGCCAGAGACACTGCACCAACTTTTTTAAAAATTAAAGAAAATATTTAGTAATATATTTGTTTCCTGCACCAATCAGGTTATGATGATAATATCCAGGTTTCTTGGAAGGAGAAGAAGAAAAGGTTGACAGGACACCTCTCTTATCCCAGTGCTGCATGTACATGGTAATAGAGATTTCAGTTCCACAATATCATAGTTTTCCTCCCTTTCTGGATACAGCATGTCTCAATGTGATAAGGTTTTCACAAAGAGAGAAACTTTCCTGGGAATGTCAACTTGCTTTATCACAAGCTGCAGTTATCACTGTAATCAATGAGGCAAAGATGCTGAGAAAAGAAGAGGCAAATTTGGTATCTACATAGCTGAATGTTCCTTTGGAAAAGCAGGTTCTGCTTTCTTGGAGTACCATTCAGTAAGGAAATTACACCAAGCTTCACAGCACAGCAATTCTGTGTTAATTTGTTGTGCCTCTCATGGGGAAACGCTGCAATTCTTTCCAACTTTTTTATTCTTCTCTGGCTTTTAAAATCAAGATCCACTTCCATACTCTGTCCCATCTTGGTATTCTTTTCCCAGCTGCTCCCTCTACTATGTTTGCCTAGGTATCTCCACAGCCTCTAGCCCCTGTCACCATTAGACCCCACTTGCTCTTGTCCACATTATGCTCATTTGCAAAACCTTTTTCTTCCACACTGTCTATTCTGGGGAGGAAGGACATCAATAGCTCTACTAATTACAGCTCCAGTGCAAATACAGGACACAGTTATTACAGTCATAACCTGCAGTTAAAACTACAAGTAAATCAGTCAGCAACCAGACATGCAGAAATCACCGTGTTTGTTGCTTTCAATTTCCCAGTATTTCTGAATTCTGATTTCTTTTTTTCTGATTTTGAGTTTTAAAGGCTCTTCTTTAACTGAAATGGACTTCCATGGGGATGGTAAGTCAGAACACTGGCACAAGAGTCCAGTCCTCTGCCAAGTTTCAAACCCCAAGAGCATGTTACGTAACTGGAAAATTTCTCATGAAAAAATACACTGAGAAACTTACCTAACCAGCCAAAATGCATTTCTGTCTGTCCTAGACCTTGGAGATAGCAGAACATTTCTTCTGAAGTCTTCCCAAATGTTGCACTGGAAAGATTCCATCTAACATTTCACAATTTGGAAAAAAACTATGAAAAACTGAACGCTATATTCAGTTTTTCAGGGAACTATTGCACTCTTACCAGCTCAGT
Source organism: Cariama cristata (assembly GCF_000690535.1). Lineage (NCBI taxonomy): Eukaryota > Metazoa > Chordata > Aves > Cariamiformes > Cariamidae > Cariama > Cariama cristata. The sequence continues at coordinate 10,412 of NW_009618067.1, read as the reverse complement.
TATCAGGGAATTAGACACATACTTCATCTACACAAAGAACTCCCTTTTCAAGTAACATGACTCTCTTATTTCTAGGACCTTTAACTTCTAATGCAATTTCAAAATTAAAAAAATAAAACAAATTACATTAAATTGTTTTCCTGTCATACCTCACTGTATCTGTTTGAAAAGGCATCTGATCAGTATTTAAAGCACATGCCACCAAACACCATGTCCTGCTGCTCCAGACTGTTCATCTCATCATACCATTTCTTCCTTTGTTTTGAGAGCAGATAATTCACTTTACATTCTCCAGCAATACTAACAGACAGAAAAAGCCCTCTGAATACGTGCTATAAAAACAGCCATATGCCCTAGGATGGAGGTGAAAAGCTTCCAGGGTTAAACAGGCTTCTTTTTCTGTGTCAGCAAAACCCCTGCACTGCCCTATTGAATAGCAATAAGGCAACTTTTCAGTATTGTTTTGCCAATCACTATTTTTGCATGCTGTTGCCTTTTCTCCTTTAAAAATACAGAAATTCTTTGGCCTATTTTTCCTGCTTCCATAGGCTACCAAGTCTGAGCAAGTTTATTAGATGCACTCTTTCGATACACATCCAGCACCCAAATTAGAAATCTGTTGGCCATGGAATGGGATAATTTCGTAAGCTGGAGTAACTGGAGAAACTAAACAAAAATTTGATGTTTACATTTATTTTGCCATTGTTAGACATTAGTAACTCTAGTAAGGGCACTCAGGAAGCTTGCTACCTAAGAACAAATACTCAAGCTTAGATGGATGGCTTGTCTAAATGCCAATCTTGTCCTAGTACTGGTCAGTAACAAATCTGTCTGGAGTGAGCACAGAAGAGAGCACTTAATTTCTCCTTCTTTTGGCACAGCCTATCAGTTCACAACAACCAGTAGTTGTGGGATCCTTGATCTGCAGTCTGCATATGGATGGTGTTGATTAATCAACAGTGATGGATCCATCTCTCATGACTTTGTCCAACCATTCTGGGTCCCCTGCTTTTCGTAACAAATTTGAACATCATTCAGATCTTTCCTTCTGATAATCCTTGTACCTTCCAAAACTCGCCTAAGGTTCTTAACAAATGTTCTTAAGGTTTTCAGCAGAAAAGAATCTTTTTTTGGAAAATGTGCATTAAAAAATTAGCTCTGACTAAAATGCTTTTCTCCATTCTTAAACATGCTATCAATTTAAGCAGCTAAAGACATGCAGAACTCAAAACCTGACCTGTGATAAAGGAACACTGTTACAAAGAAATCTGAGTTTTCATTTACTTCAGAGTTACCTAGAATTAACTAGTTTAGGCAATTCTGAAATCACTGCAGTTAACTTCCATCAGAAAGTTAATTTACCTTTCTTCCAAGTATCTATTCAAGCAACCAAGCTCGGTTGCAACCATCCATCTATGTTAAAAATTTGGAATCAAATGGCCTAACATTACCAAGATCAAAATCAGTAAGGTGGATAATACCAAGGCTAAAGGTAAGGTCCCTTTTGCTTCTGTAAAATATGCAACATACAGCCAGGTTCTCATTAATTCACAGCATGCAGAAAGATTCTTCCATCTGGAGGTGACCTGAGATTGAAATAGACACACAGCGCCACTTTTTGGACTGGCCATTCAACTTCTTCATATTTTAAAAAACACGGTAACTCAGGAGTTCTCAAGAAAGCATCTCCATTACAAACCCTTTCATAATAAAGGAACAAAAATTCAGAACAAAGAAATTCCATAGTAGTACATTGCCCAAGAAAAATCAAGATGGTCCAAAATAAAGATTGTGTGCACAACCTTGATTCCAATTCCTGATCCAAGGAAGAGTCTTTGAACATCACAAACTAGCAGGTAAAAGACACAGATTTATATTAATACACTGAATTTAAACATAATCAAAGCTATTTTAAAATGTACTTGAAATTGAAGCCTAAGATGTTTAGAACGAAAAAAAAAAAGCAATTGGATATTTCAAAGAGTATATGTTAGTCATGAAGTTTTAGGATCAGTCAAGCCTCTGGAGGAAGTTCTTGGCTAAGCAAATGAAATCTGAATTGTTTAGGGTGTTCTTTCAAAACCTGAAGCCTTTTCTTCCTCTTTCAATTGAAAAGAGTGATTTCTCTCAGTTTAATAGGTTATTCATTCAAAGTTAGGAAATTTATTATAAATTGTAGGAGAAAACAGTCTAATTTTTATAGACTGGAAAAAGAAGGCAAAGTGCAAGTGAATACTAAATCACTAGATCTACAAATACTACATGTCAAGAAAAAACTGTTAAATTTGCAACTCCCCCAAATAACTTTTCACTTTCCTGATTTTTCCTAAGCTGTTTTACTCTCAGCACGCTGACATATAAACATGTCTGCCTTTTAAGACTGTTTTAACAAGCTTGTTGTCTAAGTTTCATTTCATTATGTTCCTATTTGACAAGAGCCTAGCATCAATTAAGAAATAAAAACTAATCTTATCAAGGAAAAAAACCACAACGTGCAATTTTTCAAAAGACTAAAACACAGAACATAAGAAGCCAATAAAATGCTAGCTACATAAATTGCCTAAGTGTGCCTGTAAGTTACCTCCTTTCCTCACAAAATTTAGCAAATACAGTACAAAAGCTATATTCCATTGGAAATACAGTTATTAACTAGTAAGAGTCAAGTTTTCTTTAGATGAATCCTCCAAAGTTAAACTGAAAAATGTAATTCAAATAGGTATCCTACTTGGCAATTTGAATTAATTAAAACCAATCTAATGTAGTTTTTATATGAAGATGTTTTCGTGTGGTGGTCTAAGGATTTTATTTGAGGCTTTCTTCCCTCACTTTAAAGGTGGACAGAAAGCACGCACAAACTGGTATTTCTTGTCAGATGTACACAAGGAATCTTGTCATTTCATTCCCCTATTTTTTACACTTCAGTTACTTATCAGCGCTAAAGTGTTTCTCCATTAGTTTATATATTTTGATATGCTGTTCTCTGTTCTGTAAGACACATTGGTAATTTAGCAACTATATCAGAAATCTTGATTTCAACCAATGGAGTAACATTCCTCAGTTACACCATGGAAAAAAGCCATTCGTTATGGAGTAAGCTCAGTTCTCCGTTTCCTTTGTACCCAGACACGTCCTCACAGCCATGCACGGCTGTTGTGTTTTACATTCCGTTAAGTCCACGGGCGCAGGACCCAACCGGGGGCTCCTGTCCCCTGCCCAACCCGCGGTGGCGCCCTCGGCCACAGGGGCAATGTCAGCAGGGCAGGCCTAACCTCGGGATTTTAAGGACCCACTGCATGGTTCTTACTCTTTTGCATGGGATGTGTTTGTCTCTCTGCAGCCTAGCTGTGCCCTCCACCTCAGTTTGACTAAGTTTGACCAAGTTCACCATAACCTCACTCACAATCTTTTTGAATTCAAAAGAAGCAAGATGCAAGGTATACTGGCATAAACATACGTGAAGTAAAAACAACAACAAAGTAAGAGACATTATGACAGTGTTTATTTGTAAGGTATGAAGCTGCAAAACCTAAGTGGATTGCTGCCTCTTACTTCCTCGTCTAGCCATCAGCATAAGCAATCTGGGATGCATACAATGACAAAAGTGATCTGTGATCAAGAATTTGCACAGAAAGTCCTGGACCTTGCTGCTACCTTCCTTCATCAGCCTCCAACAGACCTGATTGGTGACTCCTCGTGCTACAGCACAAATATCCCTCTCCAAGCATCCATGGCCTTCCCAGACATCGTTTAACTTCGTGCTCAGCAGTTGCCAATCGACCAAAAGGGACATCAACTGAAAAGCTGGCATAACAAAGATCAACTGTAAATGAGATCCTCTCATCTGGAGCAATTTTGACCAAAGTTGCCACAGTCCAACCCTCTGCTATGGGCAAAAGAACATTTTTTCCCTCCTCTTTACCAACCTACTATACAGAAAAGTATCAGGAGAAGACTAACCTAAACTACTGTTTATTTTTTAAACATCAAAAGTATGTTCAGTATAAGGAAGATTGTTGTATCTGTCCTGAAGACTACATCCACTTTGATTTTAAGTCTCTAATCTAGAGGAATTGACTAACATAGGTTTCCCAATGAAGAACTGTCCCTTAATGTAATTAAGAGTCTTGTCACTTTATTAGAAAAAATACTGGGACAGAAAATCAAGCAGACGCAAATCCTTCATTCACAAAACACGCGTCACACAGAATCTGCCTGTGAACATTTCCCAGTGCTGTTGCACTTGGCACTACAAGAGAACTAAAATGCACAGTAAAACCAGGAGTATTGTGGTTTATACTGGACAGGTTTACCAGATGTTAAGCAGAAGGTGAAGTGCCTTCAGCTACCAAACAAATGAACTAAAATCCTAGATGGACTTCAGTGAGCTCACTTTTTTTTTTTTTCCCTTTAAATGTGTGTGCCTAAGTATACCAGCCTGTTTGTAAAACTTGGGGAGCTGCCTGAACACAGTGCACAGTGTGACACAAATTATAACTTTATTACTCTACCATCAGCTTTAAAAGGACAAGGCAAAATGTATAAACATGAACATATTCAAAAAAACCCCATATACAATACTTTGTTTCAAAAGCAAACCTAGGTTAAAGATAATTTTTATATATGAGACTGAGACAGTTTTCACTGACAGAACATGCTTTTGTGCTGTGGATTGGGTTTCCTAATCATACCAGTAACCTCACAGTAACTAAACTCTGTCATACAACACCCCCATGACTCCCTACAAAACAAAGTCTTGTTAATAGTCTTACTCCAGCTACTTCCCCAGAACCTTAACTCTAAACCTCACTTAAAAGTACGTAAGGTTCACCCACACTTTTCCAAAACTGTAGAAGCTAGCAAGCAAAACCAGAACTAGATTCTGAGCTACCTACAACTCTAAAATATGTGCTGAATAGGCTTCTCTCTTGCAAAGTAATTCACAAATACAGACTTCCTTTTAATCACCTGCCTGAATCACTGGGATCATTGCACAAGAGCTGAACAGCATGAAAAATAAACAGAAATGTGCACACACTCGCACGACAGAAGACCCAGGCCAGGAAGGGTAAGCCACGCTATTGGTCTCGCTGAAATCAGTTGAGAGCAAATACAGGCAAACTCAAGTTGCCGAAGTCACAGCTCTGTATTTTCCAGCTGTGGCAAACTGTTTGTGCAGTTGCAGTCTGTTTCTGTGTTTGTGTGTTTATAGGGATGCATTAAAATGTACTCAAACGGGTATAAAATAAATCCTCAAGATATTCTCTTGACAGAAGTTTTACTGTTAGTTAACAGTAAACATTCAAGTAAAATTTTAACACTGCATACATATAATGGCAACAAATTAGATCACATTATTGAATTAATAACCCAGCAATTATTATACAAACAAAACACAGCTGTGGGAACCACAAACACCAGCCAAATCCACAAAACCTCTACTACTTGGTCTCTTTCAAATCAAAATGAAATCATGTTTTTAAATTAAAAAAGAAACAAAGAAACCAAACAGTAGTATTTCCTTGGGCTCTGGCCAAGAATGCCAAGTTCTATTGCCCGCAGTGTGTTTTCACCACAATGTAATAAATTCTGCCATGGATGAGTTTATAGAGGCAGCAGCAATTTTTAAGCTACAGTACTAGTAATGGGAATAGCTTTTAACAGGTTTCATGAAACTATTAATTCTATTTTAAGATTTGAGTTTAGTAACCAAACATTTTTCCTCCCCTACTTTTCTTGAACAGTCTTAAAAAAAAACCCAAACAGCAAAACCAACAAACCAACCCAAAAAACCAAACAAAACACAGCAAGATTTTGGCAAGGCAACTGGAAAGGGAGATTTTATCCCACAGTTATGTGAAGCATTGGGGGACAGCAGCAGAAAGTATGACAGGAACAAGAGGCACTTCAGGAGCAATGTTACAGACTGAAGGGGTATGTGTCTGAAGTGTACATGAAGTGTACATGAATGTGGGTATTTCTCAAGCCAGCTCGACAGCATCAGTGAGCGAAGACTGACCCTGGGAGAAGGAGACAGTTATGCTTGTTGGCAGAAAGCCATGGGAGCAAGAAGTGAAGTTTAAGATACGGAACCTAGTTAGCAGAACACAGTGGCCTGTTTCAGCAGTTATTTGTAAAAAAGTTTAGTCTTCGGTCTTGTAGATAAGAAAGTTGCTAAAGTTGCTATGTCTGTAATAGTTAAAAAATGCTGTAATGGAAAATTACTGAAGCTCAGTTACAGGCTGACACGTCAGCCCGCTGCAGAGGTATAAAAAGTTTGCTTGGTTGTAATAAAGGGTCTTCGATCCGCATCCAGAGTCTGTGAATCAATACACCACAAATGGCGCCCAACATGGGGCCCGAACAGGGGCTCGGGCCCAAAAAAGACTAGCTGTCGATCCGGTGGCGTAGCTCGGCCAAACTACGGGATTACATGCTGAAAGGAAGCATTACACTGAAAGGAAGCGTATCCAGCGTGCTCAGTTACCTATCGCAGGATGAAGGTAAGCGGCTGAGAACAATGGGGACGGCTTTAACAAAGGAACAAAGAGATGTTCTGTAAGTTTTTACTAATATTCTTAAAAAGTATGGGAAGAAAATAGATGAGGAAGAATTGAAATGTGTTCTTCTATGGGCATCAAAAGCCAACCCATCCGTTAATACTACTAACATTTATACCGCAGAGGTTTGGGACAAAATAGGTGTCCATCTATGGGACTGTGCCACAAGAAATGATAAGGTAGCCACCGCTTTGTTGAGCCCTTGGCGAATTATTTCTGAAACTTTAAAAGCTCGTGTTGGCTCATGAACAAAGGAAGCAGAAGTGGCACCCTCGGCTCCTTCGCTGCTACCCCCTTTGGCAGACCCTGCCATAAGACCAAAACCTAAACCTGCTGCTACTGTTCTTGCAGCTTTGCTATCTGATAATTCCGATGATGACCTGGATGACCCTTTTGACCCAGGACTTATTAATCCAGAAAAGGAGCCAGATTTATATCCTCCAGGCCCTCATGATAAATGGGCAGCTGTAAAGGGAGAAGCGAGGCGAGTCAGGGATGCAGATATACTGCGTGCATTCCCTGTGGTGTATGTGCCTGATCAGGATCTGTGATGGGATGGTCTCTCGTATGCTCTTATCAAAGATATCAGGCGAACGGTGACGTATCATGGACTTGGGGCTCCATATACAACCCATTTGATACAGTCTCTCTGTGATACTCATGTGTTTAACCCAAATTATTTTAAAACGTTGTTTTGCTTGATAATGATGGACATGCAATACACTATGTGGGAGTCAAAAATGAGGCAGCTTGCGGGTGTCCAAGCTGCTGAAATCTCAGCATTGGGGGTGCATGACCCACTGCGAGCAGTCACTGCTGATGTATTATTGGGACAAGGTGATCATAGCACCAACGCTGTGCAAGCTGGGATTTGCCAAGCAGGTTTGCAGCAAGTTAAACAATTGGCACTCCGTGCTTTGAGAACTGTCCCTGAAGCTAGTAAACAAAGGCAGCCTTTCGTCAATCAAAATTTGACTGAGATGGCCAGCCTTTGCCCCTCCTGGGAAACCCTAAGCGGAGTGCGGCGAGGCGTCACGCTATGACAACAAATCGCCTCTCCGAATGGCCCCCTCATGGAGCAGCTGCAGCCTGTGCGCCACACAAGCAGCAGTGCCGGACGCTATGCCAACAATTTTTATCGGCAATTTTAAGCCCAATACAAGAGTATTTTGAAAATGTTTTAATTTACCATTATATGGATGACATCTTAATAGCTGCGGAATCAAAACAAACAGCCCAAGAAATGAAACAGCAAGTAGTCCAAGCAGTTTCAGCAGCAGGACTCAGAATTGCAGAAGAAAAAACAAACACAAGAACCTCCACCTTGGCAATATTTAGGATGGAAGATATCAGAGCAAAACATCCAGCCTCAAGGTATCACCTTGCAAACAGAAACAGACTCTGAATGATTTAAAAAAACTGTTAGGAACTATAAACTGGGTCCATCCTCTCTTAGGAATATCTACTGAAGAACTCCATCCTCTTTTTAAATTATTGAAAGGAGACCCAAATTTGACATCTCCTTGGACACTCACCCCCTCTGCAAAAATCGCCCTTGATAGAGTGATTGTAAAATTAGCAGGTCAAGTCACCCATCGATGAACAATGGACCACTCTGTCAGCCTTTTTATTTTTCATTCAACTTTTCAACCCTATGGCCTTTCAGCACAGTGGGTTCCACAAGATGTATATCCATTGATTATCCTGGAATGAATATTTTTACCACATAATTTTGGAAAAACAGTTACCACAGCTATTAAAATGATAGCTATGGTCATCGAGAAAGGAAGGGAGCGTTCATTAATGTCAGATGGTATTGAACCTGACATTATCTATTTGCCTTTTGATACAAAACAGCTAACCTTCTAAACTCACCAGTCTTTTGTCTTTCAGCACGCTCTAGCAGATTTTACGGGACAGATAAGTATTCATTTCCCAGGACACAAAATTATACAATCCCTGCACTCTCTTTTCCTTTTACCTACTTCAGTAGCTATCACGCCAATAGCTGATGCCCTCACAGTATTTACTGACGAGTCTGGCAAAACAGGCCGAGCAGCAACGGTTTGGAGAGAGAGTGACAGAAACTGGAAAAATGACATACATATTGTAACAGGATCACCTCAGGTAGTAGAACTCTCTGCAGTAGCCTGTGTTTTCAAATTATGGACTACCCCAATAAACATTATCACAGATTCTGCCTATGTGGCAGGCCTTGCTTCTAGGCTAGAGCACTCCTTTTTAAAGGAAGTCTCCAATGAAATTTTATTTGCTCTTCTCTGGGAGCTTAAGTGCCTCCTGGATCGACAGGCACACCCATATTTTACACAACATGTACGCTCACACACCTCCCTACTTGGACCCATAAGTGAGGGAAAGACACAAGCCGATAAGCTTGCAGGTGTCACGGTTTTACCTGACCGTTTTGCACGGGCTCATTTATCCCATGAATTTTATCATCAAAATGCAAAAGCTCTGCAATGCACGTTTCAACTGACGCAAGACCAGGCGAGGCAAATTATACAATCGTGTCCCGATTGTGGTCAAATTTTGCCAGCACCGACAATTGGAACTAATCCTCGAGGTCTTTTGTTACTTGAAATTTGGCAGGCAGATGTTACTCATATACCAGAGTTTGGCAAATACAAATATGTACATGTTTCTATTGACACTTTTTCATCTTGTATTTATGCATCAGTACATTCAGGAGAAAAAGCCAAAGATGTTTGTCAACATTTCATTATGGCCTTTGCCGCCCTGTATGACCTTTGCCACCCTAGGAGTTCCAAAAACTATAAAACCAGATAATGGCCCGGACATAAACATTTTTTCAGCAATGGGGAATTCAACATATCACAGGCATTCCACATTCTCCCATGGGCCAAGCCATTATTGAACGCATGAATAGCACTCTTAAAACTATGTTACAAAAACAAAAAAGGGGAAGTTTAGGGTTAACCCCACAACAGCATAGAGCTAAAGCCTATTATGTTTTCAATTTCTTAAATTGTTGGACAGAGGATGGACCTCCTATACAATGCCATTTTGGCTCACGTAATACTTTTAAATCTGATGAGAAAGCCCAAGTTATGGTAAAAAATTTGCAAACAAATCAATGGGAAGGACCTTTTCCTTTAACAACTTGGGGTAGAGGGAATGCTTGTGTTTCCACAGGTTCTGGACCAAGATGGGTAGCTGCTCGATGGATCAAGCCATCGTTATCTCAGTCATCGCCATTGTCTGTGCCATGACGTCAGCTGCAAAAATATGGATCCCACCTCAACCCAAAACCAACATCTGGGTAACCTTGCCCAATCTCATGGGACAGGACACATTATGTCTATCAACTGCTTCTCTGGAAAACCCTTTTACAACCTGTCTGGTCGGACAACCTGTCGATGATTGGCCCGTTCCCCCAGAACAACAGAGCATAATTAAGGCGTTTGGTGATGTGGTTAACAATTGGGATGGCTGGGTCCCATATTTAGCGTATGGTGAACTTGAACCGCAGGAACTGGATTTGTTAGGATCTGTAAAAATGGATTATTGTTTGTACTTCAATTATACAGGCAGAGATAGTACAAAAATAATTCAATGGCTAAATGCTACAATACCTGTATATAGAAATGCTAGCGCTTGGTGTAATTATACTTCTCCCAACATATCGAGGTTTAGCAATTGTCCACTTAAACTGCCCGCAGGATTATTTTTAATCTGCGGAGATCGCGCATGGCCTGGCATTCCCTCCCATGCAAAAGGAGGACCATGTAGCATTGGAAGGTTAACTTTGTTAACACCCAATACATCCATGATTATAGCTCACAAATTATGCCGCCACAAACCAGTTACACCCGC
>NW_009618066.1:22893-29297 GCF_000690535.1 Cariama cristata | reverse complement strand
TTGGTCAGGGGACAGGAAAGGCGGGGTCCTTCAGTCGACAGACAGGGCCCTTAGCCAATGAAACACCTTGGTCAAGAGAAGTTTCTGGACCACTGACCACATATGACCACAGATCAGATTCGACCTAGGGTGTAAATGGAGCCCTGCCAAGGGGCCATGTTGAGTCAGTCCTCCTTCAAGCAGCACATCTGCAGTCAGGGACCCTCCCCTTAGGCTGGGATGTCACTTAAGGAAACTCCTCGAGGTTGAGACCCCTCATCTTATAGGTGAGTGATTGCACATTTTGGGTTATCATTCCAAAGTTTGGGGATCCTCTGAGTCAGTGGTGTAGTAATTAAATTCCACTTGGTATCCTGAACCTGTGGTTTAATGTTTGTCAAAGCGTAAAGTGATTTTTGGTTAAGAACGCATTCCATTCTTGTTTTATCATGGGTTAAAACTAAATTCCTCTTTTGAGTTCACCATCTGCCTGATTTGACTTTTTATGTGCCTCTGAGACTATTTCTTTTTCAGGAGTGTGAACTCCCAAAGCACCTACAGAAAAGGCTGAGGCACTCTTAAGCAATATATGCACCACAGTGCTAAAGCAAGTGCATATTGGACATTCAGTAAAATCCAATCAGCAATATGGTGGCTCTGTGGACCTGGTGTCTTAACTGTCCACTCAAGGCTAATATGACACAGAGCACACAGTAGACTCCCACCTTTCCGAAACTGCAGCTGGAGGCCTGGTAGAATACTTGAAGGTATCTCAAATAGCATTGGATACCTGTGTACAGAAAACAGAAACAAGACTTAGGTGTGTAAGGCAGTGGATGCAGAACAGTTCAGCTCCCCCTTCGGTAGACACCTACTGACTGGCCAGCTGAATAACTCGCTAGGCACCACTGTTTGTGTGGATCAAGGACTCTGTTCATTTGCCCCCATACAGACATCTGAGATGCTCTATGCAACTTGGCATACAGGCACCCCCAAGAAGTGTGCGGGTCTCCCATTGCTCCTGTTTCATGTCTTCCAGCCCTTAGTGATATCTTGGACATAATAAGGCACCTCAGATAACACCAAATATCTATGTTTAGTGATTATGTGATGATAGTGAGAATTTAATAGAATCGTCCTTTTTATGACTTTGGCAAGTGAATTCAAGTCAGTTTTAAGAGGTCTTTAAAGCCATTGTTTTCTTTGCAGGATTAACGGCTTAATGACTAAATTATCCAAGGATGAATGCTGTAGGTATGGAGTATCCATTGAGTTAACCAGGTAGATTATGTCGATGAACGTTAATAGCTCCTATCTGAACTGAATACAAGACATTCTTCCCCTCATTGCTTACCGTTGGAACTATAAGAGGATGATGCAGCTGGATCACATGAAATAAATAGACTGAACTCATACCCTTGCCACAGAAGCAGAAATCTTCAAAGTTCCTAGGAGAGAGGGATACAGTCCTGCCGGATCCCAGCACTGTACATACACCCACTAGCTCCAGCTTTCAAAAGACAAATGTTTTTCCATAGCTGTCATCCTTCATCTGCTTACCAGGGCCAGACTTGGTGACAGTAGGTTCTGCATCTTCCTCTTGCTTTTAGCTATAACCCAGTGGGGAAAACCCAAAGCTATCTCCTTGGGTTAGATTTGCATCTTTTTTGTCAGGAAAAATAATTATTTGTGCTATGTTTAGTACACAGTTGGTATAAAGAAGCTACATAGATGAAAATTAATGCAAAACCTGAAGTGGATAAAATGCTTTTTATTCCTTACAACTTACTGGAAAATATCACATTTCCCTTTAATTATTGCTCAGGCAAGATAAAATACTTGCCTATCTTTAATTCCTTTGATACAGTTTCTAAATGATTTTTTATAACCTCTACATGACTGTGGATCTCGACTGAATTCCCAGATTTGCAATTGCCTATTTCTAGCATGACAGCACTCAAGAATGGGATGGTGTGACCTGGGCAGTCTGGTCTACGCCAAATAGCTCTGAGGTTACATCTATACAACAGGATAGACAAGCCTATCAACAGAGAGATAAAGAATAAGCTCGACCACAAGAAGTCTATTGTATTCTGCAATTTCTATCCACCTTGTTGGCTCTTTGCCTCATTGCTCAGTGTGAAACATCCAGGATCTGCTTAGGAAATGCTAAGTTCAAAGACCAAGGGTTGGAGCTAAGTTTTCCTGTCCCAAGGCATTCAGGAGCTCAGCCTAAGTTTGCATTTGAGCATGGGATTGTGATGGTGTGATAGATGAGCCTGGACTTGAGCACTGTCTTGGAGCTTGGATGTCTATTGGCATAATCTGAGCATCTTGTACAGAGCAGTTTGGCATCTCTGTGTCTGAGATGATGCTCATGAGAAAGAAAAGACAGCATCAACAGACCTAGTCCGATGTACCTGTGTGCACACATACATGCCATATGGATGCATGTCCTATATAGAACAACATTTTGCCTAAAGGAAATTTTATAGTCCTAACCCTGCAGGCCTGATTCACCTGTTATTTATGCAAAAGTGGGTTGACTGATTTCAGCAAACCTTACCCAAAAATAAGGAGTGAATCAGACTCTCATTCTCTCACTGTAACTGGTATATCTGTTGGTCGGGCAGTTAGTGACTGGTTAGAAGCAAGAACAGCAACGCATGATAGTGTTAATATACATTTATAATCTATTTTATGGTGTTGGTAGATTTTTATGCTTTATTTTAATGCAATGTTATTACCTTTACACATTCTGACACCTAAGTCAGAGAAAGTACAAAATTATGAGGCTTTTATATGCATTACTGTCACCAGCCAAACCAGGACAATTACCCTTATCTAAAGATAACCAGCCAAGCATTACCAAAATTACCATTCTAACATCTTCTTTGGTAGACTGAATATCTTAGGCCAACAGACACAGTGAAGGGGGAAAAACAGCTATTTTGCTGTATTTTCTTATTATACCCAGGTTTGGTGCCATTTGAAAGGGTTCATTCAGCTAAGGAAATGACAGAAAATTGATATGATAAAGCGAAGTCTGGGATAATCAGAAATATTTGCACTTCCAGCATTTTCCTTCATCTTGATTTATTTGTAAAAAAGAATTCCAACCACATGAAGGGACCTCAAGCATCAAGCTGTGCCAAGCCACTCCGATGCCCTTTTCTGGAAAACCCAGAATAGTCTGGTAGCTCCCATTACCTCCAAAACTTCCTCAGTTATCCTCATTTTCCCACTCCATACCCACCTGACTGAAGAAGAGCCTTTGTGATGCAGCCCAGTGTGTATACCACTGCAGAGAGACCTGCTTTTACATATTTATATTACATATTTTTTAAAATATTTATATTATTTATTTTTTATATATTGATATTATCTTTATATAGCTTGTTTTCCAAAATCCCTCACTCTGACAGCACTGCTCATGCATGATGGAGATGAAGCAAAGCCATGTCACCCAGCCACGGTAGATGTGCCACCTATGCCTCAGCTCCAAACGCGATGCCTTTAACTTGCTGTGTGACAGTTCATAGAGACACAACTCCTGTTTACCAAATTACACCTAAGTCTTCCCCGTATCAACATTATGTGGCCATGAAACAAGGTGACTAGGGTAGACTGGAAAAGCACAGGTTTGACCGACTGCTCTGACACGAGAACACAAAGAGTGGAGGTGGTGAGGATGGGACTCCTCTTCAACAGCAGTGAAACCTTGGATTAGCTGAAAGTAACCATGGACCACTGCTAGAAACCAATTTCACGTGCTTTTGCCTCTAAGAAGCAGCAGTCTGGGGAGAGGGAATTTGGGGATGGGAGATGAAGGCTAGTGAGTCATTCTCAAAAAGGTTTGTCATCAATTAACTGCTATGCTTTGCATTGACAGTAAGTATGCAGTGCACAGCCTTGCTTGCATTTCTGCTGTGCTTTTAAGATCAGGCATTTGATTAAAGTCATTATGGGGTACTACACGTTTCGTGTGGAAAAACCTGAAGATGTCCTGCAGGGAAAAGACTTCACTCAGTTCCTCCCGGTGTCCCAGCATGACAATTATTCCACTCTTGTGCTTTCTATAGAAGACAAATATTTAATGACTTTTGATAGACACTTCAGACTGTATCTCTTTGATGTGTGTTCGTGATTCAGACTTGCTTCCTTCCTTTCATACTTTATTACCAAAGGGGAAAAACTGCTTCCTGGCAGGTTTGCAGGTTCTAATAAGCCCCTCAATTCCCTTGCACCAGAACTTGTAGCAGTAGCAACAAGAGTGATTGCTTTTTCTGATTATTTTTTTCTTTTTCAGCACTTCTGGCCTATCTGAGGCAGGGCTTCATGGGCAATTCAGGGCAGTTGGAAGTCTTAACAAGCCAGAGTATGAAAGATCAAATCAAATGGAAAAAGCATTTTTTAACTGCATGCTTGTTTTTGACATTCCTCCTTCCCCCATCAATCTCTCCACATACAAATCTTTTGTATGAACCCCCAGGTTCCTCAGAGGGAAATAAACCTCCTGTCATTAAGTGTCTCTACCCATGAGTCTGCTGCCGCCAGATATTGTCTCATACCATCTTCTAAATCGGAAAAGAACTAAATCCAGCCTCTTTTTTTTGCAGCTGCCTGGCAGGAGCCAGTGTGCAGCAGAGATGCCATGCAGGGAGTGGGAGGGAGCATCGGTCTCAGTGGAGCAGATTGCTAGTCTTCTGGGGACAAAGCCGCAAAGCATCTTCTTGTGGATGGGATGCAGTCAGGCAGCAATTCCTTCTCTCAGCTCTACGAGTGGCCAGGGATTAAAGCCGACATGTGCTGGTTCAGTGGGTTTCAGCTTTGCAGCATGATCAGTACAATTTACCATGATAAATCGGTAGCTTCCCTTGGCAATGAAACACAGTGACTGGGTCTTGTCAGGGCGAAAGCATTTGAAATGTACACAGCCATGCCTCTGCATTGTATATTCCATTAAGCAAGTATAAAATTTATGTGCTTGCTGGCATAGCCTGATGTGGAAATATGATGGATATTACTTACCTGAAAGGAAATGCATTGGAAATGGAGGTGCAGCTGTGTTAGTAATCACTCTAACAACTCTAAACTCTGGGTCATCCTTCAGATAAGGCTGTAGACTTTTATTACTATTTTCCCTTGAGGAACCTGTTTCAGTTTAATTATTCAGTCCATTCTTTTCAATTTACCATCTCCTTTCTGGCAGTTTCAAGAACCTGGAAGAACATTGCCACATGTACCATGGTGGGTTGACATCTGAGAGTCTTGTCTCTACTCTTGACCCTTTGCCTGTGTCAGGCAAGCAGCTTAGGCTTTGCTCCTGCAGGTTACATGAATGACATATGCCACTACTGTACGTGTAAAATCCCTCCATGACTGAGAAGTGTTTGCACCCTTTGCTGCTGATGATGGTATTTTGATCCATTCAGTTCAATTCCTTCAAGAATTGGAGCTGAGGTGCACAACCCAGATCTGGTTATATAAAATGTCTGCTCTCAGACATACCTCGATGACTGACATGTCTTCTTTGACATGAAAGGGTTTGTCTTCACAGGCTAGACCCAGTCCAACTCAGAATTTGAAGCCTTTTCACTGCCTTCTCCAGATCTTCTACCAGCAATTTACCTGAATAGGCTGGGGAAGCTGGGATTAAAATCACTGTTCCCTGTCTCCAGACAAATGAGTGAGGACAATTTTTATGTCGGCCATATTTAATCAAGGAGTTCAGAGTAGGTACACTGGCCCTAGAGGTGCCTTCCCAGAAGAGGCACGATATTCTGTGAACAGTAGCTCTTTTTTTACACTTTTTCCTACCCTTTCAGGGTTTACGGAAGATGCCAGCCCAGCAGCTCTAAAGTCATCTCTAAAGACCTGCAGAGCAAAGGTAGCAGTAATTTAATCGTCCATACCATTCCCATGTGCAAGCCATAAGCATCCTCAGCACAGAAGCAAATCACATCTTCAGCACACCCTGGGGAAATGCTGACCTCAGGCACAGGCAAAACGGCTTTCTGCACCGTATTTCTGCACAGCCCTAGCCAAAGCAAGGGATTTTCTACTACTGCCTGTGTCTTGCTTGATGTCCCTGCTCCTGCTCCATCCCTGCTTCAGCTTTCTGGAAGAGACTTTTTGCCTCAGTCCTCTCTTGAGTTTCCCTGCTCCCTGTGAGCTGAGACAGTGTGCCTCAACATCTGTCTTCCTTTTAGGTAGAAAACATATAAAATCATTGGTTCCTATGATGGCAGTGTCTCATCTGTGCTGCTGTGTTCTCCTGCCAGCACTCTTAATTTTCTCCTCTTCATCCTTTCAGTTTTTGGCAGCTACAACACAGTCTTTTCCCACTGCTCTGGCTACACCTTTGGTACCTTGCTCAGCTCTCTGTCCCACTTTTACAAGGTCCCTGCTCTTCTATTCCTGCT
>NW_009618066.1:21836-22872 GCF_000690535.1 Cariama cristata | reverse complement strand
TCCTCTCCCTTGTCCTCCCTCTGATTTCTCTGCCTTTTTTCTCTGTCTGTCTCTTTCCTGGCACTTTTCTTGCTGCTCCTTTGCACTGGAATAGCAACATCATTTCAAACATCTCTATTCTCCTCTTTCAAGCCTCCTCCCACCTCCTCACCCCTTCCTCCACCTCCTCATTTTCAGCCTTTCACTAACCATTCTTCTCCTCCCTGACCTTCTCTCAGCTAAAAATTGGTATTTCTCTTTGGGAAACAGCCTTTATCTAAAAAACATACAGGAATAGAGAAGCTTTATTGCCTTAAAAAACATAATTGGTGTTTTGGAGGATTATGTGTCACACCTCCAGTCCAAGCCACCTGTTTGCCCTTTCTCTTTGGTATGGAAAATTGGAATAATTTTGATTTATCTAGCAAGTTGAATTGACGTGGTTTTTAAAGGGTGGAAAAATGTAAACGTAGGTTTGTGGTGGAAAAAAACCTACAAATAATCATCTGAACTATATGTTTGTCATGACAATTTCCCTTTAGATAAAATACATACACACAGAAAGATGTATAGGTACATAAATGTGCAGATATACTAAAAGAAAAAAGAAACAATCCTCAAATACCTTTTTTTGTTTAAGTTTTTACAAATATGACTCATTCTGACAGCAGTATGACCCAAGTTATTTTTATGTGATTTATCACCCCTTTCCTTAACTCCCCTTTGTTCATCATCTCAGATTTCATATTTGTCTCATTTAGATTGTGATACTAAAGGAGCATGAACTGTCTTTCTCAGTCTCCATAAATTGAAAGATCATATCTGGATGCTCAGAAATTTATGACAATAAACATATATTGAGAGAGAGAGAGAAAGAGAGAGAGAGAAAACAAACAATAAAGGAAGAGTTTCTGTTTATAATTCATATAATCATAGAACCATAGAATGGTTTGGTTGGAAGGAACCTTAAAGACCATGGCAGGGACACCTTCCACTAGACCAGGTTGCTCAAAGCCCCATCCAACCTGGCCTTGAACACTTCCAGGGAGGAGGCAGC
>NW_009618066.1:18161-21417 GCF_000690535.1 Cariama cristata | reverse complement strand
TTTCTGGGCTGCAGGTGCACATTGCCGGCTCATGTTGAGCTTCTCATCAACCAGCACACCCAAGTCCTTCTCCTCAGGGCTGCTCTCAGTCTTTTCTCTGCCCAGCCTGTATGTGTGTTTAGGATTGCCCTGACCCATGTGCAGGACCTTGCAGTTGGCCTTGTTGAACTTCATGAGGTTCGCATGGGCCCACCTCGCAAGCCTGTCCAGGTCCCTCTGAACGGCATCCCTTCCCTCTAGTGTGTCAATTGTACCACACAGCTTGGTGTCATTGGCAAACGTGCTGAGAGTGCACTCAGTCCCACTGTCCGTGTTGCCGACAAAGATGTTAAACAGCAACAGTCCCAATACCGACCCTGAGGAATGCCACTTGTCACCAGTCTCCACTTGGACAGCGAGCCATTGATCGCAAATCTTTGAGTGCAAACATCCAATCAATTCCTTATCCACTGAGTGGTCCATCTGTCAAATCCATGTATCTCCAATTTAGAGACAAGGATGTCATGCAAGACAGTGTCAAACACTTAAATGCTTTGCAGAAGTCCAGTTAGATGACATCAGTTGCTCTTCCCTTATACCCCAATGCTCTAACCCCATCGCAGAAGACCACCAAATTTGTCTGGTAAAATTTGCCCTGAGGGAAGCCATGTTGGCTGTCACTAATCACCTCCTCATTTTCCAAATGCTTTAGCATAGTTTCCAGGAGGATCTGCTCCATGATATTGTCAGGTACAGAGGTGAGACTCACTGGACTGTAGTACCCCAGGTCTTGCTTTTTTCCCTTTTTAAAAATGAGCATTATGTTTCCCCTTTTCCAGTCAGCAGGGACTTCCCCGGACTGCCATGACTTCTCAAACATGTTGGATAGTGGCTTAACCACTTTATCCACCAGTTCCCTCAGGACCTGCAGATGTATCTCATCAGGTCTCATGGACTTGTGCACCTTCAGGTTCCTTAGGTGGTTTCAAACCTGATCTTCTCCTACAGTGGGCAGTTCTTCATTCTCCTAGTCCCTCCCTTTGCTTTCTGCGACTTGGGTGGTGTGGCTGGAGGACTTGCTGGTGAAGAATGAGGCAAAAAATTCATTGAATACCTCAGCCTTCTCCATGTCCTGGGTAACCAGGTCTCCCATTTCCTTCTAGAGAGGGCCCACATTTTCCCTAGTCTTCCTTTTGTCACCGATGTACCTATAGAAGCTTTTCTTGTTACCCTTGATGTCCCTGGCCAGATTCAATTCTATCAGGGCTTTAGCTTTCCTAACCTGATCCTTGGCTGCTCAGACAATTTTTCTGTATTCCTCCCAGACTACTTGTCCTTGCTTCCACGCTCGGTAGGCTTCCTCTTTGTGTTAGAGTTTGTCCAGGAGCTCCTTGTTCATCTATGCAAGCTTCCTGGTGTTTTTGTCTGACTTCCTCTTTGTTGGGATGCATCGCTCCTGAGCTTGGAGGAGGTGATCCCTGAATATTAACCAGTTTTCTTGGGCCCCTCTTCCCTCCAGGGCTTTATCCCATGGTACTCTTACCAAGCAGCTCCCTGAAGAGGCTGAAGTTTGCTCTCCTGAAGTCCAGGGCAGTGAGCTTGCTGTGCACCCTCCTCGCTGCCCTAAGGATCGTGAACTCTGGCATTTCATGGTCACTGCAGCCAAGGCTGCCCTTGAGCTTCATGTTCCTCACCATCCCCTTGTTGTTGATAAGAACAAGGTCCAGCATAACATCTCTCCTTGTTGGCTCTTCTGTCACTTGGAGAGGGAAGTTATCATCAACACATTCCAGGAATCTCCATGCACTCCAGTTGGTCATTGACATAGAGGGCAGCACCCCTTCCTTGTTTCCCATGCCTGTCCTTTCTAAAGAGCCTGTATCTTTCCCTTCCAACACTCCAGTCATAGGAGCCATCCTGCCATGTCTCTGTGATGCCAATAAGACCATATCCCTGCCACTTGGAGAGGGAAGTTATCATCAACACATTCCAGGAATCTCCATGCACTCCAGTTGGTCATTGACATAGAGGGCAGCACCCCTTCCTTGTTTCCCATGCCTGTCCTTTCTAAAGAGCCTGTATCTTTCCCTTCCAACACTCCAGTCATAGGAGCCATCCTGCCATGTCTCTGTGATGCCAATAAGACCATATCCCTGCAGGCATGAGCATGTCTCTAACTCCTCTTCTTTATTCCCCATGCTGTCTGTGTTTGTACAGAGGCGTTTAAGTTGGGCCCCCGATCAAGCTGACTTACTGGCTGGGGGGGCTTGTCTCTGTGATGCCAATAAGACCATATCCCTGCAGGCATGAGCATGTCTCTAACTCCTCTTCTTTATTCCCCATGCTGTCTGTGTTTGTACAGAGGCGTTTAAGTTGGGCCCCCGATCAAGCTGACTTACTGGCTGGAGTGGCTGGGATTCCTTTGTGCTGCTCTTCAGATGCTCTTCTGCTGACCTGTGATCCCACTCCAGGCTCTGGCCGTCTATTGTGGGCACTGGCCTCCAACTGGTAGCAGTGGGATTGATTGAAGTTCCCCTCCCGTGGCAACTTTAGTTTAAAGCCCTCTTCACTAGCTTGGCAAGTCTGACCAAAGATGCTATTCCCCTTCTCTGACAGATGGACCCCATGAGCCCTCAGTAGACCAGATTTCTCAAAGCCAGTCTCGTGGTCTAAGTAGCCAAACCCCCGGCTGTGGCACTAGTCCCTTAACCATTTATTGATTTGCCAGATTCAACTGGCCCTTGCAAACCCCTTCCCTTTGACCAAGAGGATTCATGAAAAAGCTACCTGGGCTCCAAAGTCCTTTACTGCCTCAACTGGCCCTTGCAAACCCCTTCCCTTTGACCAAGAGGATTCATGAACAAGCTACCTCGGCTCCAAGTTCCTTTACTGCCTCTCCCAGGGCTTTGTAATCCTTCTTGATACTTCTCAGACTGCTCCTGGCTGACTCAGCCTGTCCATCCAGAACACCAGTAAGAGTTTAAACATTTCACATTACACTGGCTGTGAAGTCACTTGGTGCAATCCTGCACTTGAACATGTGCTTAATCTTATGAGTATTACATGGCAGTCAGGGTACAAAAAACACAGTGGAAGTTAAACATGTGCTTAATTGCTTTCCTGAAACATGACCATCAATTTAAAAACAGCAGACTAGAGGTGGAAAGCACAGTAACCCCTATTCACACTCCTCAACTTTGTCATTTTAAAAAGTGTGCTGAAGGAGAAAAAAATAATTTGTAAGAGATCTGTATTTTTTCACAGCTACTTGGTAAGC
>NW_009618066.1:0-18151 GCF_000690535.1 Cariama cristata | reverse complement strand
GTAGGGAATTCCCAGACGTATGACTGGGCTTGCACAAAGTGATTATCCAAAGCAATAGTGAGCTACTTCAAATGGATTAGGTGTAGATGACGTATATTTGTGTATCATCTGTGGTGGATATGATGGAAATAGTATATCTAAGAAGGCATATCTAACATATTTCTGAGCTGGCAGCTGAAGCTTTTCTTTAGCCTCAGGTGATTTATTCCATAACAAGTTGTTGGACTCAGACAAAAAAGGGATATGAAAATAAAGTGTCTCAGGAAAGGTCAGAGGATCACTAAGCAGCAGATATAATACAGTGTCGAAGTTACTTAGCTGGAGGTGAATCTACTGATCTGCAGTTTCATTTGCTTGATTCCCAAGAGGTGTGACCTCTCCTTTCCTCCTCATCCTAATGATATGCAGTTGGGTTAATTTTTCAAAGTTCTACCTCATTTGACTCTCCAGGAGTAGGTTCTGCAGTTAGAAAAACATTTTCTTCTTCCTCAAAGTCTTGAGCCTCTGTGTCAAAATAAATTTCTAGATTTCGGTGTTTTCTTAAGCATTTTCTTAAGTGCAAAATCAAAAGCGACCTGAGCAAAGACTTTGTGAACTGCTTAGAAATGCAGTCAATTTATAAAGCCCTAAAAAAGCATGCTTATTGGTGTACAATTCAATGTACTCATGATACAGACTGTGTGAAGTGGTAAAATAAAGTTTTCCAAAGCACAAGAATTGTGTGGCTCCATCTGTATTGTTTTTCATAGAGGGCACAGTCCAGCACAGAGCCAGGAGCTGCAGTTCTACTTGGGGTCTGCAATTATTGCTAACGGCAACACCTGGCAAAAGAAGTTTGTAACTCTTGTGTATGAAAAGACACTACAACCTTGAGAAAAAGGGACTGAAATGTGCTTCTGCTGCTATTTCTGTTGGGTGGGCTGATGGTTTGACCCATTGATTATACTGAGCTATTGGGCTGTGTCATTTGCTTTAACCCCATCACCCAGTGCCCCTAAAAGACCTAGAAGGGTCCTTACTCAAGTAGTATAACCAAGCTGTCCTCCTTCGACCTTCCCTGTCTGTTACAAATTAGATTAATGGAGGCACAAAGGAGGCAGAGGAAGGGCAGAAGGACAAACAGCAAGTAGAAGAAAAGCAAGAATGGTAGAAAACACAGGAATATATAGAACTGTAGGATCTCAGCAGCTAAAAGTCTATCTAAAAGTGAGATAGGAATGGGAGTGTGTATCAGCTATTTGGGAAAATCATTACAAGACATTTTTCCAAACACCTGACATACTGAACACAGAAAACTGAATTATTACACTGAAGAGAAATCCAAACACTCACAATAAAATGTCTGAACAATGTTAATTACATTCTGCACAATGGTGTCTTTAGGAGTATGATTTAAGTATTCTGCACTAAGATAGCTTTTACCCTTTAAGACATTTTTTTTCCTTGTGCTTCTTTCTCATTACGTGCTCCTAAGAAAAAGCAGGCAGAACGTTGTCATGGTATTATGAAAAAAAGAAGACGATCCTTATTTTTTTCATGAGGCGGCAAAGGAGAAGGTAAGAGGAAGATACAGTTAACTCTTGTTTCATTTGAACCAAAAATAAACTTTGAGGTGTGAGTTTTCTCTCCTAGTTGCTTTATGAAACTATACAAACAAAATGATGGGTCATGGGCTCCAGGTTGTTGGGAATGATAGTGTAGGTTAATGAGAATAACACTACAGCGTGCTAGATTGAGGAGATGTCCTGTTATCAACCCAGCAGCATTAACAGGCCAATATGAAAGACCATTCACTTAAATTTACTGATATGAGAAGGTATAGAGAGAAACTATTTTCATCTTGAACCAGCAAACATTTGGTCTGAGTGCAACAAGAATTTTCAGCTGAAGTACATGAAATATATGCTCTGTGCCATGATAGCTGTATATGTTTAAATAAAAGGAGAAAAAGGAATGTTTTGATTGTAAAATAATCAACAGGACAGTTAAGATCAAGGCCGAGGTTGTGAGGGGTGTGATCAGTGTCTAAAGTCTATGAGGATACACCTGTGCTATATGTTTTTTCACTTGCCGAAGCACAACACTGGGCTGAAACAGTAGCTGCCAAACTGTCTGCATCTCTCTGTAGGGCACCTGAGGGGCCTTATTCAGCAAGAAATTCTGCATGATGAGAACCACCTGCCTCTGTCATGCCTTGCTGTCCACAAGCTCCTATGCCTGTATGCAACCTTGGTCTTTAATAGGTACCGGGCTCCAGTTTTCTCCTGTAGATAACATCACAAGGCAGAGAGTAATCCAGACCCTGCTGGGCTGTTGATTAGTATGTAGGCTCATATAATTTCATCAAAAGTATTAATCAAAGAGGGTCTCGCAGAAGCTGTGCCCAATAGATGAACTCTCTACACACAGGACATATTTAGAAGGCCCAGAGATAGGTATGAAACAGGCAGTCCTGCAAAAGAAAGAGAGGAGGGAAAAAAAGAGTAAGGGACACATTTAGGGAGCATAATATTAGTATTTACATAATAATGGCATAATATGCCAATGCGATATGAGAAGGTTTTGAACAGCCAGCAAGATGAAAGCAAAGCTTAATACATTATCATGTTGAGTGCTTTATAAAAGGAGACATAGAAAACATGTTGACTTTTTATTGACTTACTGGTTATAATGTTGTAGTAGCACCTTGTCACAGGCAACCCTGCACATTAACACCTTATTTTCAGGCCATCCTTCTGAGACGATAAAGCTATCTGAATATTTGCCACCAAACAGAAGCTTTGGTCATGCTTTATGAGACAAGGGTTGGACAGCAGACGTGCTAGCACTAACGTCTCCAGTTATAAAATTAACAGCACCCATCCTTGAACAGTAAACAGCAGCTAACAAGGACAGCATGAGTGACCCGAGATGACAGTAAACACCTATATAGTAAGGGAAATGCCATAGAGCTACCATCTTTTTTTTTTTCCTGACTTTTAGATTTGGATGGATTCAACAGACCTGAATTTTTTCATCACTTCTGGCAAATAAGAGCCAGACTGAACCCCCCGCTAGAACTGCTGCATAGTCATACCTGTCAGTGTTACTGACTGATGACATGATTAATTTCTACTGGGTTTTTTTTCAGGGTCTTCCAGCACCCCTTCCCTTCAGCCAGCAGACTCCCAGCAGGCTGAAGAAGATCATTTTTTTGGAGCTTCTTGGGTTCAGCCCTGGTACAGATGCACTAGGAACCACTTTGGATTCCTTGCTCAGAATCAGCAAACAATCCTTCACAGTTAAGGTGTTTTAACAGTTTTTCACACTTTCATAGAATCATAGAAGCACAGAATCATTATGGTTGGAAGAGACCTCAAAGATCATCAAGTCCAACCATATACCTGATGCCACCATGCCCACTAAACCATGTCTTGAAGCGCCACATCTAAACATTTTTTGAACACCTCCACCACCTCCCTGGGGAGCCCATTCCAACGCAGTCTGCTCTCAGATTGCTCTTTTTGATTTCAGGGAAACTTGAGCTCTTCCAGTATTTGCGGTGGTCTCTCTTCCTGGTTTTTGTAAGAACTGCGCTACAGCAGTCCTTAACTTTTGCAGGAAGTATTCTTGCAAAACTTCATGTATATAACATCTGAACAAAACCTGGATGGAAATTTCTTTATGAAACTTTTTATTTAATTGAAAATGTTTACATATATTTTAAATAAAACACCTTTTAAAAGGTAGCAGCTGAATAAAACTTCCCTTGATGGAAATTTCCTGATCTAAGTGAGAATAACTGGTTAAAGTGGTGACTGTCTGTCCCAAGACAGCCAATTGCCCAGACACCAGGTCCCTTTACACAGCACGCAAGCAATCCCATCTCAAACCCTCACCCACAAGACTATTGGCTGCTCTGGGATACATCTTCTTATTTTTATAAAGCTTCTAAAATTTCATCCAAATGCAGCATGGTTAAATTTCCAAACTAGCAAAGTCTTGTGTTGGTTCACAGTTTTCCAGACCGGTTTCATTCAGCCCAATTATAATATACTCCATGATCTCCCATGAAGGTGAAGATGCTTGATTACAGATTGTCACAGCAGAAAGCAAATACCTGGTTGATGATTAGTCCCTGGTCTGAGATTAAACTAATTGAACAGGTCATGAGAAATCTCTGGGCATGACGAAAAATTTTGGAAGCTACTGATACCAGCAAGAGAAGCTGAAAAATGTTATGGATAGTGCCCTGAGGGATGCCTGGGCTTCACCGGCAGTTAAAGGGAGCAATGGCCAAATTCCATAGGTAACTGAAGGAAAGTATTGGGAGTCTTTTGGGAAGCAATTCTTGCAAGGCTAACAGCACCAAGGTGATCATATCAGCAATACCATATAAGGCCAAGATTATCTAAGTAACAGTATCAGAAGTACCAGATTTGGGTATGGATGTATCAAACCTGGGACCATTGGGGAAAAAGTTATCAGTGGCGAGTGAGTTATTTGGGAGGGGGCTACAGTATAAGGGGTCCCTGTCAGGCAGCCCTGCACCCACTCTTTGTAGTTTTTAGTATGTGTGAACGATTTGCTTCTATGGCTAGGAGGAACTTGGCATCTCTCCTGGCATTGGTGGGGGAAGCCTCCTGACATCTATGGGGGCCTCGTGTAACAAAAATAACTGCATTTTCAGTTTCCATTTGCAGGAGCAAATACACACAACACCCATAAAATTACCTGGGGTGTAGGTGCTTTCTGTTTTCCTACATATGGTGGATGAAAATTAAATCTTTGAGGGCGCAGTGCTCTGTCAGATGTGAGAGGCTTAAATGTAGTTCGAGTATAACAAGGTGTGGAAGAAGTTACAGTCTCCGTGATGGAACTCTTCTAAAATAGCAATGAGAGACCATCATGCAGCTCCCTTGATCCCTTATAGCAAAGGAGATATGCTTCCTCTGTCCTCCCATATGCAGGAGATTCTTTTTGCTCTCTTTGAGCATGCTCTAAGTAACACATGGTCATGGCATCTGTAACTCTACATGGATATTCTGTTAAAATACTTCTCTATAAGGTACAATATGGGGGCATTTCTTCACAGAAAGGGTCGTTAGGCATTGGAATGGGCTGCCCAGGGTGGTAGTGGAGTCACCATCCCTGGAGGTCTTTAAGACTGGACGTGGCACTTAGTGCCATGGTCTAGTTGACATGGTGATGTTAGGTCAAAGGTGATCCCAGAGGTCTCTTCCAACCAAATCGATTCAGTTATTCTGTGATTCTATAATATATTGAGAAAGCACTGCTTTGTCCTTCTCCCTGAAAGTGTACGCAACCTGTGATTCCACTTAAGAAAATGTATTTGAGCTGATTGGTACCGTTCCCAGCCCCCAGATAGTTTCACTCCATTTTTCTCTGATTGCTTGTGTAAGTTTTCAGGCCCTCTGTGGACACCCAGAGTCTTTAAGGAGAGTGTTTTTCTTCCTAGTTGATTGATAAATACTTCTCAGGGTCTCCTGAGAGCTGAATCCCCTTGTATTTGTGAAATCTGATTAACAGAGCACTGAATTTCAACTAAAATCAAATCATCAACATCCAGTGTGAGATCTAATTTCTCTTTACATCTGCATAAGTTAAGCTTGATCTGTTGGTCTATTTTACTCCAGGGTTTGTTCATTTGTTCCTTTTTTATGTATTTTTGCCTGTGCTAGTGACTTTAAAATGATAAATCGACTCCCCTGTCTCCCCACCCCCAGTTTTTTCTTATCCTCTTGTCCTTTTGGAAATACAACTGCATGCACTTTCTTTATCTCTGTGTGGGGCCAAATCTCTTGTCACATAATTTACATTCTTCAGGAGACAGCATTGGTAATACTGTAATAGTTTATCACCAGACTGATAGTTAACAGCTCTGGCTTTCTTGTCATAATAAGCCTTTTTTGTCTCCATTGTGCCTTTTCTTTGCTTTCCTCTCATCTATTTGCTTGCCTTATTAAATGCAGAGTACTCAATTTCTGTAATGTGTTTTATTTTTTCTGAAGAAATCTTTGCCTCCCACTGCTTTTTCTTCACTATGTGCTTGATCCTCTTCAATTGTTCTCCCAATTACTATCTCAAATATAGAAAGACTTGAAATGTCTTGGGGTACTTCCAAAACAGAAAATACTGTAGGAAAGAAAAGCAGTCAGTGCATTTACTTCATCTTTAATAAATATACACATCTCTCTTTACAAGTGTATTTGTCAGACTCAATGCCATAGCAAATCCTTCCCTTTTGTTGTCATTGATGGCAGAGACATTAGCCCAACCTTTAAGTGACCTGTGAATGCTGACCTTATCCTGAAAAATTCACATTTAATAAACCAGATGGAGAAAAGAAAGAACAGGAAACAGGAAGAAAAAAGAATTCTGAAGTACCCAGTTTAGTGATAGAGCAGGGAATATAAATTATCCACCAAGCCATGCAGTAGGAAGGACTTCAAACAATTTCAGGGTTGCTTACTTCATATTCTTGGTTTGGACTCTGCATACTCAGAGTGTGGGTCTGCATGACCAAAGTCTTTTTGGTTTTCACAAAGGTTGTCAGAATCACAGAGTAACTGAAATTGAAAAGGACCTGGAGATCATCTGGTGCAAGCCCCTGCTCAGAGCAGATCCAGTTAGCGCAGGCTGCTCAGAGTCTTCTCTGTTGTTTTACATATCTCAAAGGATGAAAACTGGGTCCCATTCCAGTATTTGATCACCCTCATAGAATGATAGAAACATTTAAGTTGGAAAAGACGTTTAAGATCATCAAATCCAAACATTCACCTAGCACTACCAAGTTTACCACTAAACCATGTCCTTAAGTGCCACGTGGTTACAGTTATTTTCATTCTATCTGAATGCAGTTTCCCAAGTCCATAATTTGTTTCCAAATTGCAACTCATGTGCATTCAGAAACTTCTGGCCCTCTCCCTGTGCATCTCCAAGAGGAATCTGGCTCTACCTTCTCTATGTCCTTCCACCAGGCAGTTGAAATCAACAATAATGATGTTGACTTACTCTTCTTAAATTTGAATAGGCCCAGGTCTGTCAGCATCTCCTCAAATGTCATGTTCTCCACTCATCTGACATCTTGGTGACTGTCTCTTTTATTCACCATTGTTCCTCAACGTCTGTCTTCTACCAGATATCCCAAAACCACACACTCCCTATGTGGTTTCACAAGTGCCTTCTTCAGTGCAAGGCCATACTGGTGACTCCTGTTCAACTTGTCATTCACCCTGCTGCAGCTCAACTCAGTTTCATGAGTGCAGTGAGAACATTTGAAGCATACGATAGCCTGTAAGTTTATGTCACTTGCCTCAGTGGATTACACTTAGATAGAGGCTTAATGTTTGAATCCTTACTTGGGACTTTGTCTTTACTCTTCTGAATGCATCCTTATTTTCTGTGCATCTGAAAGTCTGGACATTGTAGGTAAAAGAGACAGGAGGGAAGAAGGAGGACAATGGGAGGCAAATGAGTAGGTGGGAATGAATCTTGGGGAAAAGGTCAGATTTAGATGCATCAAAAGACCAACATCCTGCACTAATCCTACCATGCAGATGAAAGTGTCCTCAGGCTGTGCCCATGCCTGAGACCTATTCATTTAATACACTTTACACCCATCTCATGTAAAATATATCACACTGCGAGCAACTGAGAAATCTATACTTCTCAGGATGTTATTGGACTCCAACTGAGAAACCAAATGGAGTTGGACTGAGCCTACTCAGCATGGGAAGAAGTGATACTATGATTGATGTGTTTTCCCCTTTTACTGGAGTCTATCTTCTCTCCAATTGTTTACCGTGTAAGTAATCACCTTGGGCCGATTGACTGAGCACGCTTTATATTACCGTGTTTCTTAAATGGAAAACCATGTCTGAATCATTTGTTTAATACTCCTTTCCCAAATTGGTTTTCATTGTAAATTACTACTCAAACCACATAAATTAACTGAACATAACAGAAGACATCTGTAACTAGGAGTTTTACTTGTCTAACTTCTTCTCTTAGTCATCTTTGAGTGACTTCACTGACTGCAGCCAATAATCTTCCATTTTATGTAATGCTTCTTTACATATCCTAAACCAGACAATTGACAATTTTTGCTTCATGTTAAAATAATGATGCTGCTTGGGGTGGGGTCAAGGATGACTGGGCATTTTATTTTGTTTTGTTTTTCCAGAAAAGATACCTTATTGCATGCTGTCATTGCAAATGATGTCAAGTACAATAAGCCAGTCCAGGCAAGCCACTTAGGTACAGCTTCTCAAAATCCTCACCGAAATTTAGCCTTCTACAAATACAGGGCAGTGGAGTACATGCATAACATCAATGTGAAATATAAGCATCACAGGGATGCAAAACATCAGTAATGATGAGAAAGCACACAATGATGAGAACATACACTTTAAAGAAGGAGGAACACTTTTGTTAATATAAGCATTGCAGGATTTTAAACATTCTTAAAGAAAGCACTCCTGCCTAAGTTACGTCTTAAATACTGATGCATTTGGTAGAAATACCATATATTTCTGGTGCTCCAAATGTGAAGTTGTTATGCTTCAGTGTGGTGATTCCATGGCTACATAGGATAACTGTCTTGTGTCCAAGGTTTCCTCTACACTGTCTGGGTACAGCACTTCTGCTGACCAAGGCCCTGGCTGGAGAGGATCTCTGTGCGTGCAGGAGAAGTGGAGGCAGAGCTCAGATTGACTGCTAGAAGGGCTGGATGGGGATGTCTCACAAGGTTGTACAGGCTGAGCCTGCTTTGGTATGGAGATGCCCAAGGGGTTTGCAGTGTGGTATGAGCAGGGTGCTCCAGTCCCTGGGAGTTATCTAGCAGAGCAGTGCAGACATGGCCAAATAGTCCAAGGAACTCAGACTTGCTCTTCAAGGTTGTGAACAATCACACCCAGAAACAGGAAATTCAGAGTAAGAACTCGAACAAACCCTCAGGGAAAGTGTCTTGAGGGTCATTTAAGCTCTAGTGTCCAAAAACATTCCAGGAGGAGGAAAAAAGAGATTAAAACACTTAATCAAGGCAAGTGTAGCTTTACCAAAAGCATGCAGCAGAAGTTCCAGTCAAACATTTGATATATTCACTGGGGGAACCAACCTATTGTGAGCCTCCTGAACAGGCAAACTATGTTGACTTCATAATGAAATGATGGACTAGCAGAGGGTGGATTTTCAATTGACAGGGAGCATGACAGCTAATTGATCCAGAAACAGTCAGCAAAAGTCATGTTTCCATATGATTTGGGATCACTTTGGAGCTGCTAAATTAATATGTATTGCTCTTCCTACAGTGCATGAGTTGTATGCATCACGTACTTGGTCTTTACCAAGAGAATTTCAGTGAATCTAATAACTTCAGCCTTATAAATAAAAATAATCCAATGCCTGAAGGTGATAAATAAGGTATATCAGTATATGCATAAAATTCTATATTAAAAAGGCAGATAGGAGAAAATAAGTTATGCCCAGAAAAGACTGAGAGACTGAATTTGGGCCTCATATAGAAGAGTACAAGAATAATTCATCCTTGCAGAAAGGTATTACCTATGTAGTACTGCAAAAGACAGAGAGACTGCCAGGTTCAGATGCAAACAGTTACAGTAAACTCCAAGCGGGAATAGAGTTTAAATAAAATTCTGAAGGCAAATGGATCATCTCAACATTTTTACTCAGAGCCTGCTTTCCTGCTTATGTCGGCTGTATTTGGAACAGACACACAGAGAAAAATGAAGCAAATTCCAGTTCCTCAGGTCAACTTGTTGGGTTTGAGTGTGTGACCTGGGGTCTTGCTATGCTACAAAGGTATTGCTCTCCACATCTATTATCCTGCTAATTGTAGTAAGGTTACACTCCTATAAAATGGAGATCTTGGTGTGTTCTGAAAAAAAGGCATGATTTAAGGCTTATCTCATTAGCAGCTGCAGTGGACTTGAACCCTTGTGGTAACAGGTGGAACAGGGTACAGTATTCACAGGAAGCCTGCTGGCATTGTGCCACTGATATTCAACATGGAGTGTTCTGGGTTTCCCTCCCACCCCTCTTGTTATTTCCAAAGCGTTTTAGATGCAGCAGCTCCCTTTTTTCCAAATATTTCCTTTATTTGAGGCGGGGGGGGGGGGGGGGGGGGGGGGGGGGTGGTGTTGTCACATGCACGGATTCTGTCGCTGCTCCTCATCACTGGTCCTTGTGGTAAAGCAAGGTCATTGCCTGGGATATCAGCTGGAAGTCCCACTCAGTAAGGTAACCATGGGTGAACCCCATCCTGGAAGAATTACTCAGCCTTGGAAAATGCTGTCTTTATATGAACAGATCCACTAGATACTAATTGATATCTAATATCATGTGCTGACTTTGTCATAACTTTAGACCCACATCCTGGATCTTCAGAGAAAGTCCAATTCATCCTGAGAGGAAACCACCATGTAATGAGTTATTCTTCCATGATGAAAGTGGGCACCCATGTGCCAAAACCTCACCCCACATGTCAGTCTGCCAGTCAGAGTCCAGGCCCCCTGTTATGAAGGACTTCAATAGCCCTTGCTCATCTGGACCAGGAGCTCAGCAAGAGATATCCCAGGGAGTCTGTCAGATATCTGAGAGCATCCTCCATGACAAGTATGACTTGAGCAGTATCACAACCTCGGACACAGCACTGGGACTGTTCCTGGTATGTTCTCTGCTGGTCTGAGCATCTGAGTGGGTCAAAAAGAGTATCTATAATGTACAGGCATCCAGACATCTAATCTCTACTTACTGCTGGGATCCACCCTGCTTCTGAGTAACCACTGGCAGCTTCCTCTGCTTCACAGAATCACAGAATGACAGAATGGTTGAGGTTGGAAGGGACCTGTGGAGATCATCTAGTCCAACCCCCCTGCCAAAGCAGGTTCACCTACAGCAAGTTGCACAGGATCATATTCCGACTGGTTTTGAATATCTCCAGAGAAGGAGATTCCACAACCTTTCTGGGCATCCTGCTCCAGTGCTCTGCCACTCTCAAAGTATAGATGTTTTTCCTCATATTCAGACGAA
The DNA here is from genome assembly GCF_000690535.1 of Cariama cristata. Classification (NCBI taxonomy): domain Eukaryota; kingdom Metazoa; phylum Chordata; class Aves; order Cariamiformes; family Cariamidae; genus Cariama; species Cariama cristata. The sequence goes on along the minus strand of NW_009618066.1, from coordinate 7,099 downwards.
ACTTCCTGAGTTTCAGTTTGTGCCCATTGCCCCTTGACCTGTCGCTGGGCACCACTGAAAAGAGTCTATCCCCATCCTCTTGACACCCACCCTTAAGGTATTTATAAACATTGATGAGATCCCCTCTCAGTCTTCTCCAGGCTGAACAGACCCAGTTCCCTCAGCCTTTCCTCATAAGAGATGCTCCAGTCCCCTCATCATCTTCATTACCCTCAGCTGGACTCTCTCCAGTAGTTCCTTGTCTTTCTTGAACTGGGGAGCCCAGAACTGGACACAGGACTTCAGATGTGGCCTCACCAGGGCAGACTAGAGGTCGAGGATAACCTCCCTTGACCTGCTGACCACACTCTTCCTCATGCACCCCAAGATACCATTGGCCTTCTTGGCCACGAGGGCACATGCTTCCTTTTGTTCGTTCTGTTTAGTTTGTGAACTTCTCAGAGCAATACCTGATAGACAGGTCTGGTTTTCCAGGGCCTCAATAAGTCTCTGTAAGAAATTAAGAAGAGCTTTAGCATTATGTATATAAAGCTTATACAACTCTTCCTCCTCCAAAGGCTTTAAATCATTCAAGCTAATCTAATTATTTCACCAAGTAGTGGGCTTGTCTCTCTTTATGCAAAAACCCCTCAAACATTGTAAAGATTCCCAAGTTATCTGGCCATCTTCCAGTTAATTAACTTAACATTGAAGGAAGTACTGAAAAACAAAATTAAAATCCATCCAATTTCTAGCCATCCCAATTCCTCACAAAAAGTAATGGCATTACATCTGTCTTCACTCAGAATATGAAAGCTACTTTCATATGACCCTAACTCCTGCTTTTTATTCAACATTCTTAATCACTACTTGATTAAAAAAAAGAAAAATGCAACCCACACACAACTGATTTCAGTTAGAGAAATAATACAGGCATTTAATTTGTCAAAATTCAGAGGAAATTATCTAGCCTAGCAGATGCTATTGAAGCTCTCAGACTATGTAGAGCCCCTGAGCAGCCAAATTAAAGGTATGATCAGCAAAACAAGATGAACATGTTCCCAGAGTGGTCACCCACATGCTTGAATCCTTGTTGGATCTAGGGGTACAGGGAATTTGGGCAACCATGCAGGTACATGGCAGTTGCTTTCCCACACAACTGCAAGGCAACTTTGTACAGGGCAGGGGGTCGGCTGGGTGACATCGATTTCTCTTGGCACATTGATCATGCTTCTGTTCATGTGTTGCTTGCAGTGGGTCTGGTCATATGTGTAAAATTATGAATGCAGGAAAATCTTTGCAAGATGGCCATCTCAGGTTTGTTCCTGTACACCTGGTAAGACTGCTAAACTTCATTTCTCAAATCATCCTTCTGTTCTCAATAGGATCATGTCTTTTTTTATGGCATTTTTTTTCCAGGATCAGATTTAATGAACATGAGCTTAGTGCAGATAACATAAGAGCATAATATCTGTGCTGCCAGCACTATTTCTCCCACTATACCATGGAGGTAGGAGAAAATTGGCTGGGAAAAATGTTGTCCTGGTTTTGGGTGGGATAGAGTTAATTTTATTCCTAGTAGCTGATATAGTGTTATGTTTTGGATTTAGTATGAGAATAATGTTAATAACACACTGATGTTTTCACTTGTTGCTAAGTAGTGTTTATACTAAGTCAAGGATTACTCAGCTTCTCATGCCCAGCCAGCATGAAAGCTGGAGGGCCAAAAGAAGTTGGGAGGGGACACAGCCAGGACAGCTGACCTAAACTGGCCAAAGGAATATTCCATATCATATGATGTCATACTCAGTATAAACTAGGAGGTGTTGGCTGCGAGGGATGGAGCGCTGCTCAGGAACTGCCTGGGCATTGGTTGGCAGTGATGAGCAACTGATTGTGCATCACTTGTTTTGCTAATTCTTTTATTATTATTAGTGTATTATTATTATTATTAATACTTTCTTCCTTTCTGTCCTATTAAACTGTCTTTATCTCAACTCACAAGTTTTACTTTTTTTTTGATTGTCTCCTGTCCCACGAAGTGGTGGGGGAGTGAGCAAGCAGCTGCGTGGTGCTTAGTTGCTGACTGGGGTTAAACCAGGACACATGTCAAAGAGTAAAAAGAATTATACCTGCTAGAGCTGGTGTAAGTAGACTCCCCTTCTCCTATCCTGGGATCCTCACAGCTAAACTTGATAAAAAACCAGGGGATCAAAAACTGGACTTAGACCAAGGAGAGTCTGTAACTGGCTGCTGAATCCCTCACTTTCCAGCCGCTGGGCTCTGGGTCTTGCTCTGTCCAAGGAACGCCGTTTGACAAGCTTGGATTTTAAAGACAGTCTCTTGTTTTTAAGTAATATCTCCACCTTCCTGTCCTAGTCCACATCCTCAGAGCAAAGTACGATCAGAGACGCTGTCAGAAAACCCTGTGCTGTGGACCCAGCTGCGTCACCAGTTTGTTGCAGCTTGCTTTCTGTATGTCGATCCACTATCCTCAACCTGTGAAGTGTGCACAGACCTTCCTTCTCTCCCTGGGGCTGGGAGAGGGAAAATGGGAATGTTTGTGCAGCCCCAGGGAGGTGCGAAATGTTGCATGGGACACAACCACGCTTGTGAGCAAGGTGCTGATTTAGTGCTGGCTATGTTTCAGTGCAGCTCTAGGTTAGGCACACAGCAGTGTGAGGGAAAGTAAAGTGTTAATGCCAGTCAGCAGAATAACTCTGTTTTTCCATTACGCTTGCTCATCTTAGGAGAGTTCACAAATAATGAAACTCACATAGGAAAAATCAATATTACATTAAATGACATATGTAAAGAGCTCTCCAAAGTCAACACCAAGTCAGGCTAATTAGCTGCAGGACAGTCTTGTTGCACTGTTTGATGCAATCTGAAATGTTATTCTGTACGCACAGGTCTGGAATATGATGTCTTGTCAGTATTTCTTTTATGCTTTTAACTTTAATCCTCCTCATTTATTCTCTTTTGCACCTGAAACTATTCTTTTCTACAGGAAAAATGAGAACATCTCTGGCTGCCCTTTCACATTTTCTCAAGGGCATAGGTGTAAGGACATGATCTTGCACCTCTGAAATCAGGGGAGTGCTACTGCTGAGTGAATGCACAGACACATCAAGCTCATGCTGCAGAAGGATATACATGCATTTACCTCTCAGTCATCTTTGTGTTCAGTAGCCTGAGGCACTCAGCATCCTCCATTGCTCACAAATACAGCTAGAGTTGAAGGAAATGGCTTTTCACAGGTTATTCCTCAACATGGCATGCAACTGCAGACACAGATGCAGTGCAGGACATGGCATCTTTCATTTTCATGTAGTGCATGACAGAAAGTATCTGGTCCTCAAAAGTGTTTCAGGATCTGAATTCCCACCCATTTAAAAGGAACTCTGTTTCTAAGTCCGCTTTGAAGACTGGTGCCCTGGACCGGACTTAGATCACTGCAACTTTGTGTACTTCCAAATGTAGGTTCATCAGCTTTCTCTGTGGCTGCTGCTGAATTCTGGGGACACTTGAAACCCCTTAGATGCTTATGATCATTACACTAATAAACTCTAAAGATGTGTTTTGAATATGTTAGAAGATGCCTTTTAAAGCACTAAACGTCCACCTCATATCTAAACCCTTCAAGCCTCCCAAAATGTTCCTACACCTCTCGCACCTCTGGGGCTCATATTGGAAAGTGCTCTCAGAGCATTTATTACATCAGGTCCCATGTGAAAATAGGACAGACCCATTGCCTCTTTCATGACTGTTCATTACTTAGAGGCTTCATCAAAACAAGGGAGACCAACATTTAAATCCTTTTCCTTCTCCTTAAACCAGGTTTTAAACCTGGGTAACAGAAAGATGAGCATGGCTGGGAAATACATACAAGATCAGAGGATAGGGTAAGGATTTATGTCTAATCCTGGAAGGGAGATCAACCTGTGATTTCTTCGGGGAAAACATAGCAGTCGGATTTAGTGGGCACCTAGTAAAGAGGATTCTGAGATGAATATCTGCATGCATTTCTGGAAATAACAAGGGAAGTTCAAGGAAGTCAGCTTGGACTAGACCCAGATCAATGTCTGGGTTTCCCCCAGAACACTGCTGTTTTGTATACTTAACCTTGGTGAAAATGGCCTGGAAAATGCAAGCTAGCCTGAAAGTCAAGAGTCTCTGGGCAGCCTCCAAAAGGAAACGTGTTGATAGATCTGAGCAAGGTAGAACAGTGTTAACTCATTCGCTCTACATTGATTCCTATGTCATGATATTTAGCCACTGCTGAAACAGGTCCCAAGACTTCATGTATCTCTTTTGCCTAAGACGAAATCTACCTCCACAGCAGATGAGCTATTACAGTAAACAGCTGTACTAAGCCTAAAGTGATTAGGGATTGTCTGTCCCACTAAAAAAATAAAATCAATGTTTAATGACCAGTTCAGTGTTCCACCAGAGGAAGCCAAGTTCACTCTGTATAGAGCAGCTCATACGATGACCCCAGGGTGAAATCAGTATCCTGCTTAGTCTTATTATTGTACCTCCCTGTGCCAAGCATCTTTCAGCTTAGCTCTTGTCTGTCTTTTCTGATGAAATTTCTTAATGTTAGAGCATAAAGACATGATGACCCTAGGGAATGTGTGGGGTATACATGCATTTCAAACAAGAGCTTTGTGGGTCCTAGAGGGAAACATTTCTATTTATTCTTTTTCTGTTCATGAGAGGATCTCTCTCTAGCCACTGCCCGTATTACATTTCCTTTTATTCAGCATCACAGCTCAAAACCAGCTGGGGAACAACAGCGTCATTTCTTTACCAGTGCTGCAGAAAGGTCCTCAGAGACGGGTGGTTTTGTAATGGTGTTCATTTCTGCTAAAAGGACCCACAACCCTACCCGGAGAGGCACCTTTCACAGTAGATAAAATGAACATTAATACTAAATTGCACTCACACAGTGCCAGACTGTTAGGATTATGCCCTGTTCCTCATGGTATGCTATAACTTCCCAGAGCTTTTAAAGGATAATTTGCAGCTCTGATAATAGTGGGATACCTGGGTAGAGCACTTTTACAACACAACTAGCTGTTTTTCTGCTAGTATAATCATCTTTCAGTTGCAATTTTACTAGATTGCATCGATTCCTAGGAAACACCAATTAACATCCATTTGTACAGAAAAAGCCACAAACTGAAAAGTGCCTTTACAAGTGTCTGCTATAAAACATGAGTGTACTTTTCACATTAATTTCCAAAATGTAAGATAAGACATCTTGTCCTTATGGGGTGGAATGTTCTTTAGTGTTAACTCATAATCCTTGCTGCCTGAATAAAAACAATAATGGAGACATAAATAACTTCATCTTATGAACCGGCTTCTTTCACTCCTTAGGATATCTTCTTTACCTGCACGGAGACAATGTAAGTGCTACAACTGGGGTAAATTAAGAGAGAGTTTGGATCTGATAGTCTTGAACACAGTGTGCATAGATGTGAGGTGGTAAAATGTCAACAAGTGCCATGTCTTTTTCCCTGTTTGTTATTGTGTTTCAGATTGATAAGCTCTAAAATACGTGATCCATTTGCACAAACAGGAAATGTTGTGTGAGAAACCCAAAGATGAAGTTCCCTGTTGATGTAGAACCCAGTAAGCCATCATAATTTACATCAGCTGAGGATATAACCCCAAATCTCCCATAATTTTCTGAGATGTCAGTTTATTCCCCCAATTTTATGAGCAGAAGGGAGAAATAAAGGAGTAGAGGACAAATGAGAAAAGCAGAGGAAAAACAGTCTGTTGTTTCCAGTAAATTGAGTGAGGATGTGCATGTTTCAGTTTCTCCACAGATTTAGGTGTCATGTGTTGGATATAAATGCCTCACAAACACAGAAATTTGAGAACAATTGATCCAGTGAAATATTACAAGCAAACACAAGAGGGAGAGCATGCATGAGATCAGAAGACATCTAATTAAATGTCGGAAGATTCCATAGGCATCCAGGGACTGCAGACAAAGTCCATATGCTGTATGCAGAGGAGCTGAAATGAAATGTAAACCAATATAAAAAAAAGTAATGCAGAATGATTTTACCACTGTGCTGTTCTTTCTGACCTAGATGGTTCTTTGTTCACAACAGCTCTCACACAGGAAAAGAAAACAAAAACAAAACCAGAAAAAATATGATGCTTGCTTGGTGTCTCTTCACAGCTGGGCTCACAAAACATATCTGAATTTCCCCAGCGTATGTAGAGTTGGTTTTCATGTCTGCAATATGTTGCATGAAACCAGAGGCCAAACATGGGGAAAGGAAACAGCAATCTTTTCAGCAGAGGAAACATCCCCTTTCAGTACAAAATCAACATTTCACAGCAACTAGGAAAAAAGCACCCTTCTCCCCAGAGAGATCAGAAAGGGATAATGCAGAGAGAGGTACTAAGCTACCTGCTACTTTGGCACTTGGCAGCCATGAGACCTCAGTTAACCTCTCGGCAATGGGTTTGGGAGTTCACAGCTGCAGTGATGATGGTGCAGAGAGAAAGGCTCTCACAGATAGATGTGGAAGAAAGACCTTGAAAAGAAATTGTGGTCTGTTTGTAAGTACGTTGTCGTAAGGTTTCAATGTAAGGCTTTCAAAACCTCTAAGAGCTGCTGTCAGGTGCTGGGTACTGTCTAGGATTTTGAGAGTTCTGGGACTTATGGCTATTTTAATTACTAACTGTTAGCACGTATTTATGTATTTTGTTCTTATTTGCTGTGAAATTGTCATTCTATCTGGTAAAAAAAAAAAATTATCATGTATGTTACTCCTTGAAGTGAAAGGTTCTGTTATATATATAGTCAATTAATTTTAATATAAAAATGAAATATGCCTCTTCTAGTCTGTCAAAAGCTTCCTACATCCACAGACTTAGAGATGGCAGGGAAAACCAGCATTTTCACCACAACATTGCTTGTCCAGAGGATTTTTTTCTTAACATAGCCTCCAAATTAACATGCAACTGTGTATATTTTTCCCCACTATCAGTACTAAAATGCCCAATGGATATCCATTTAGTGAGTTCCTACTTTTTTCCTGAACTATAGAAGACAAGGGAAAGGCTATGGATGTCATCTATTTGGACTTTT
>NW_009618065.1:0-336 GCF_000690535.1 Cariama cristata | reverse complement strand
TCGAGGGGAAACATAGTGACAAAGGATGAGAAAAGGGCTGAGGTGCTTAATGCCTTTTTTGCCTCAGTCTTTAAAAGTAAGACCAGCTGTTCTCTGGGTACCCAGCCCCTGAGCTGGAAGACAGGGACAGGGAACAGAATGAAGCCCCCATAAACCAAGGGGAAATGGTTAGTGACCTGCTACACCAGTTAGACACATACAAGTCTATGGAGCCAGATAGGATCCACCCAAGGGTACTGAGGAACCTGGCAGAAGTGCTCATTGAGCCACTTTCAGTCATTTATCAGCAGATTTGGCTAACCAGGGGGATCCCAGTTGACTGGAAGTTAGCAAATG
>NW_009618064.1:193471-203376 GCF_000690535.1 Cariama cristata | reverse complement strand
AGGGCAGGTGCGGGTTGGCGGGCGGCGGAGGGCGATAGGTGTCCCCGACCGGGCCGAACCGAAAGGCGTTGTTAAACCGCCGGCCGTCTGCCGGGCAAACTTTCTCCAAAGGTTCGCTCGGCCGGTGCGAGCTGTGTTGCGCCGGCTCCTTTCGCGAGTGTCTTCCTCTCCTGCCTCCCTTGTGTTACTGTGCACGTTGCCACCTCTGTCATCGTGACATAGTTGTTTCAACCTGTTCCCTATCTCTCTTGTTCCATCTGCCGCTTCCTCTTCCTAGCCTCTCTCTATCCTTGTGGCTCCTGCCCTTCTTGTTCTCTTTCTGGTGGGGGTGTCAAGCCCTGAACGCGTTCTCCTAGGTTTTGTTGTTTGAGTACCCCGGCTCATCTTCCTTCTTCTGCAGAAGGTACTCTTTCTCTTGGCTCATTACAGCATGAGACTTGCCTCAAAATCACATCTGCTTTCTCCTTGCCACTTGCTGCTTCTCAACCCTTTACAGCTGTATTGCCTCACGTAGGAGAGGAGCATGGTTTTCGCTTCACCTTTAGTAGCACAGCTGTTCAGTAGCTGGGATTTCTTTCTTCACTTGAGGCTTTGCCCGGGACCGTTTCATAGAAAGGTAGCTTTGCCTGAGACCATTTCAGAGAAAGGTAGCTCTTCTCTGTTTAGCTTTCCTTTTTCTCAGATCATGAAAGTAAGTCTGCTCTGCTGCGGAGAAGGAAAACAGAAAGGACAAGTCCTCTGCTAGCTTTGCTCCCACAATATAAGATCGGGTGTTTGCGTCTCAGTTGTGCATGGAGGAGCGGGTGCCCCAAAAAGTCTGCGAATGGTATCTGGAGGCAGAGGGGCATAATGAGACTCGAGCTGTGGTAGAGGAGTGGTTGGGAAAGGTGGCAGGCAGTTTGAATGCCAGGAGAATTGTTGAAGATAACTTGTTTTGAGAGCCTTAACGCAGCGCTCGTATTTTTGCTGTGAATTCGGCTGTGCTAAAGACATCCACAGCAACAATTAGAGGGACAAGAGAGAAAGAAAGAGAGAAGGACCAGTTCACATGTGTAACAACTGTTCTTGTTTTGTTATGTATCGCTGTTTTACCGTTCCTTTAAGGCTGTCCAGTAGCCAAACGTGTGAGCCTGACCTCTATAAACCTGTGATAAACACTCTGAAGGAGGGAAAGAACACCAAAAAACTGAACAACTTGATAAGCCTAGTGACCTGACCTTGTCCGCAGTAATAAATATTGGCTTGACACAGGTTATTCATGTTCGGGAACTAAACTTGCCTGAGAAAATGTTTTCCTTCAGTTGATACTTTCCTTAGTATAGGAAAAGGCAGCATAACCTCAGCCTTGTCATTGCACTTATTGTTTTAGTTTTGGTAAGCTACCAAGAAATTTCCATAGGTATTGCAGAGTTCATGGTGATTTAAGTCTCCAGACTGAAAGTACAAGCAATTAGGCAACAGTTTCAATTATTAGTTTAAGTGCTATTTCCCAAGTAGTATATTGCATACATAGAATTTGAAGGCGGTGTTTGCTGTGCACAGTGGGTGTTTGGTGGTTAACCTGTCTGCTACAGACTAATTGGAAAAAAGATTTTCAACTGTAAACCTAAAGGCTGCAGTAATAAAATACGGCTAAATTCTGACAAAAGACATGCATTTCAGGTTAAAGTTGTTTCTCAGTGATGCACAGGTATTCCCTGGAATGTGTGACTGAGATGAGGAGGAGTCCTGTTGTGTTTAGTGAACGCTTTCAGCAGCAGCATTTTGAAAGCTGATGCGTATTTAGCCACACTGTGTGATGAAGAACACTAGCATTAACTCATTGTTGACCATACATTGTGTGTATATGTGTGCATTCCCTACCCCCTGCCCCTCTGTCTTGCCTTGTTTCTTCTCAGCGGTGGAAGCCCCACAAAATCAGATTTCAAGGGCAGTGAATCTCCTTTGACACTCTGGCTGTCAGAAGGTCTTCAGATGAATGCATGTTCAGTGATTTTGAAAAGTATTTGCTGTTGAGTAGCCAATAACGATTTCAGAGTTTTTGTTTTATGTCAAACTAATCTGCTTGAAGGCTTTTTCAAAAATGATGATTATTAATCTGAACCTCTGCGGTCTTTCATGTAAATAGGCATGGACAAACTCTCCAGTGAAACAATAGGCTGTAATGAGAAATAGTAAACTACAAAATGTAACAGTAAAATAGAATTGACCATAATGAGTACTTTGGATCTGTGCTAACGGGGCTGTTCAGGAAAGCGAGGCTCACATACTGGTGTTTATTACGCACCGTTTTCCATTTACTGTTTCTGAGTGAGAACGGGAGTTCAGTTCTTCCACATCGCCTGTGCGCTAGGGCGGCATTTGTTCCTGTCCAAGGCATACCCTTGTAGTACACTTCCCTGCTGTTTTCTTTTGCAGCTTAAAGATGGCTCTATTGACTTTGCTTCACATTTCATAAAGCAAGAGTGTTTTTGGTGAATTCCTATGGCTTGTACCAAGTTTCAGCCCAAAGTAAAATTTTTCCAGCTGAGTTATGAACCACTGAAAAGTTTGGGTGTATTTTTTTTGAAAATGGGCATGCTGGAAGGATTTAAACCAGAGCATGAGAGGCGTGTAAGGAATTTCATGGTGTATAGAGTAACAGTTGTTAAAGAATGCACCGGCTTTTAGAAGGATGCTGCAGCGTGGTGTGGAGAAGTCTGACAAAAGCTGTAGTAATACAGGCTTTAAACCCGATCCACTGTGGACTTCCCATCCTGAGCTTCTAGTAGCTCTGTGCCTAATTAGTGACTGAGGCTGCTAATAAGCAGATGTGGTACCGATGTTACATGGACCTCTTCTCCGAGGAACAGCAGTGAAGTCTGCTACATGTTACACATGAACCTCATCCAGCGTGGGGACCCCCTGCCCCCAGTGTGATGATGATCCAGTTTGAAAGAGAAATGTCTGGCCTGAGCTTTGCTAAGAGGAGAGGAAGAGGTTATGTCAGCCTCTCGGGGTCACAGGCAGGCAGGGGAAAGGCAAGCGGCTCGGGAGGCTTGCAATTCCATTTCCTCTGCGGACCAGCTTCAGGCTGTAAATTGTAAAAGCATTTAGGATCAATTAAAGAGTTCTGGCTTTGCAAGACAAGTCACACTTCTGTGCATTGGGATTGGATCACTTATACCATCCAATATATCACTTATGCCATCCAACACCTCATGCAGTCTATTCACAAATTCCGTTTTGGATCGGGATATAAAGCACTAAAGTCAAACGGATGATTGTTGTCCTGTAACTTTGCTTTGTCCTGTAACTTTGCTTTTCCTCATGCTGTTTCTGTTTTATTCTATAACAGTATTACAGGTTGGAAAACACATTTTAGAATTTGGAAAACAAATTTTAGAATACTTGATGTGTAGATTGGATTCACAAGAGACTGAACGGAAATAGCGGGTATTTGAATAGGTGAAAGATACAAGCAACTGGTTACTGAGGTGGGTTTTTTTGTGGATGTATGCATGTGTGTGTCTGGTTTAAGATGCTAGTTGGCTGAGCACTTGCTTCTCCAAGTCATGTTTCTTCATGCTGCCTTCAGCCAGGCCTTTATAACCACTTCTCCCTTACTACTGGGAAGAGACTCGGAGTCCCTTAAGTACTGGTCTGGTCTTTGAACAGCTGCACTCCCTTATGCCTAGTGAGAAGCGATAGCACAGAAGAACTGACTTGATCCACTCCGCTGTAGTGAAACCGAGGTCACAATAGCTCTTCTTGATGAGAGTTTTAAAACAGTTGAATAAATAAATTAAAAGGATGCCATTAAGTCCATGGGTGAAGCTTTTTTGTAGGGGGTTAAACTTAATGTAGCAGAATGCATTGCTAGCTGAGGTGGTTAATGAAACCTGAGTATAAAGGGCAACTTCTCTGAGGACTGCTCTGACCTCTGCAGGGACTGAAACGTACCTTGCCTGTCTGTATAAAGGGCAACTTCTCTGAGGACTGCTGTGACCTCTGCAGGGACTGAAACCTACCTTGCCTGTCTTTTTTTCCTTTATTTTTCTCTGGCCTGTAGTGAGAACAAGATAGACATAACTGAGTTAATAGCTCAGCAGCTGGAGCCCAGCTGAACTGATGGTTTCTAAGAGCAGTAATTGGTACACTGAAGCAAGTTAATATGATGGTGTATATTCAAAAATAGATTTGTTTTCAGTTCTTGCTTAAAGGCTTTCTTATCTTCCCTAGTGATAATATGTACTTCGCATAAAGAATTTGACTGGTCTCTGTGGCTTACACTATTTACTTTTACTTGCAAGTTAACTGTATCAGTAAGGTAATGTAACTCTACCTCAGTTGAGGGACATGATTCCAATTTTATAGCCACATTTTTTTTAACTATTTAGTTACTGAAACAAACCTCCTGATAGGTAGTGTTGTTTAGTGGCTACAGCACTTCCAGGTGTTCCAGTGAGCAGCAAAAATGAACCGAGGTCTTTTAAGTCCTATTTTAATGCCTTTCTCTTAGAGCACTTCTTTGTCTTTGTAAAACGTTTTTGAGCTTAGATGGTGAGTGCTATGTCAAGTTTTCAGGCTTCTTTATTTGTTGAGAATCTTTTAAAGAAGATTATCAGGAGTATGAGATACATCCCCTTTAACCTTACAAGTAAATCTAACATCAGAGTATCATTATTATGGCTAAACTGAGATCAAACAAATAAAAAACCTGCATATTTTCAGAAGTGATTTTAAGATGTTGATGCTCAAGTGACTTGGTTTTTTTCTGCTTTTTTTTGTTTGTTTTGTTTTTAAACTCTGCACAAGTCTGTCACTACAGTACATTACTGAGGTAATGAAAAATGAACCACCTTTGTTCTGTGTGTATAAAACTAAAAAAATAAACAGAAAAGAGTTTATTTTTTCTGAACGTTTTCAGTCTGGAGGGAATAAGTTAGTCCAACATTCTAGAGTTTTTGTTGTTTTTTCTTTGTTGCTAATCTTTATGTAGTAAACAAATATTAACTCTGTGCTATATAAAAATATTTTATTTAAGTGAGTAGAAGTTGTGGTTTTGGTCTTCGCAACATAGGAGAGTAATCAGATTGAGTTTAAACTTTCTCAACAGTTAACATTTAGTAAAGGAGAAAACCTGAACTTGATTAATGTTAGCTTGGGGGAAAAAAAGATTTGGATCCCTTGCAGAATGGTTAGATGCCTGCCTTGGAAGATCTGGTGAAGACCTGACATGTTTAAGCAGCAGATAACATCTGTGATGTTGCAGTGTCTGAGCCCTTCGGAGTGTTGGTAGATACAAGGGAAACTGAAAACTAGAAAACAACTCTTAAGTAAATGAGGAATTCTTTGTGAAAGGGAAGCTAACTATGTATTTAACTTGTGCACTCTATGCTTTTTTCACTTTAATGTTTGAATGCTCAAGACCTTTTTTTTGTTAACAAAGGCTGTAGTGAAATAGAGAGTTAACTAATCATTATGGAGTTGTCTATTATAAAGTAAATGCTTCATAAGCATTTCTTAATTCATTTTCACAAGGCCCATTAAATGATAAAATGTGTTCCCAAATGTACTGTTGTAGGTCCAAAAAAAGAGACCAACATAAACTACTAATTTTTAATCTGTGATTAGATACCTTGGACCTAATTTTCAGACTGCATAGCACCATACAGTCAGATGTTCAGAATGCCTCCCCAGCGACTTCAGATGAGTTTGGGCTCAGCATCTCTGAAAATTAGAAAATGAAATGTGGAAATACAATTCCAGCATTCCCTTAAAATCAGAATACAGCATTTATGCCCGTGAGCGGACTGGTTAAATTATTTGCTCAGCATCACATAAGAACTCTCTGGCAGAGGTAATATCTTGCTGGTTGGCATTTGGCTACTTTTGCTATAAAGTTTTCCCTTTATTCCTTGTTTTTTGACTGCATACTTTGCAAAAATCTGCAACAAATAAGGACTCATGCAGACAAATCAAGCCTACATGCAGTAAGGCTATTATTAGGCCAAGAGTATGGACATCCTGAGAAATGAGATGGGGTAGTCTGCTTCTGAGAAACAAACCTTACTCAAGGTAGCTCTTTTAAACTTGCAGGAAGTTAGTCTTTAATTAGCCAGATGATGACTTCTGTCTTGTGATGCCATCACCAATGTTTCTTCAGGGTTTAACTACTCTAATAGTGAAGAATATTTTCCTGCACATTTTTCCTATTGAACAAGTGAGATTTCATGTTACAGGTCCTGTGAACTCAGTTCCAGTTTTGATTTTTTTGGTCCTACTTCCAACCTCCAGCACTCATTTCACCTTCTCCAACTTTTCCTTCTTGCAATCTATTCCTTTACATGGCAGATTTGGTTCTTCTGCCCTCAGTAAAAGAGGGCATCTTTACCCTTCTGTATTATTTCAGGGGTTCATTAAAAAAACAGGGGATGGGCACTCTCTCCCTCTCATCCTTCAGATGTCAGCCTAAAGAAATTCTTAGTGCTAATTGTTTGAGTAATCCTGCTGGTTCCAGTCTGAGTACACCCAGCGTATTATGGAATTTAACAGCTAATATAGCTGCTGACCATGTGTAAACTCTGGTTTTGCTGTCCCTTCTCCTTTGCTCCCTGTCTGCTCCCCCAATCCTGTAATCCCCCGGCTTGTGGGGTGGCAAGAAAACTCTTTGCAGGGAGTCTCCTCGCACCTTTCCCCACAGCCTTACACCCTGGCTCAACCAGAGTTCAAGCCCTTTCGCCAAAGTGAAAGAAAAGTTGCAGAGTATTTTTCCTCTGCCAGAAACAATCTGTATTTCTTTGCTTTGTGTCTGGAAGTAGTTTATCAGAAATTTTCCAGGAGAAGGTTCAAGCAAATGAAATAATGATGTGTTTGAAAGTTTTCAGGTTATATTTGTGGATGTTCAATGTCTCTCAAAATCCGAGGCAAAATCAGGAAACAACGGTCTGGCTTGATAAGGCAGTGCTGTGAGCCCCATCTATTGCAAGAGCTGAAGATAAAGGCTGGTCTGCTTTTCTTTTTAAAATCTGTTGATGTGAATTTTGACTGCAGCTGTTTCTAAGAAACATCATCATTATCTATGTATGATTTATTAAAACGCATACTTATTTGACTCATAGTCTTGCTAGTTGACGAAGTACATATAGATTTTCATTCAATGGCAGGATTGACCTGATGCTTGCATCGCAGGCACACTAGTCCCAGCCTGTGATGTTCTCTGGTTGTTTTGACGCTGAACTGCGCTTGACACAACACAGCGGCAATAGTGTAACACCCTTGCCTTAATACATGCTGAATACAGTACGGAGAGTTCTGGGAGCGAGGGTCAAAAGCCCAGGACATAGGTGGCAGAGCAGTGCACCCTTCTGTAGCTGTTCTTTGTCGCCTCATGTCTCTTTGGGTCGTACCGGTGATGGGTGAGAAGTAGGGTAGGAGGCTCCATCCCTCGTGGCTGGATGCACGGCCTGGTTGTGGCCATGCTCTGAAGATTAAGAAGCGTGGGCGTACAGTCAGAAAGGAACTAAATCGAGGTTTCCACCCTCTTCACTCTTTGGCTTTGTATGATAGTCTTCATCAGTCAGTAATAATAAAATGGAGATGGCACTTTTTGCTTGCTGATGTTATATATAGTCTAGGGGATCCGCACTTAAAATCAGACCTTGAAAGGGTTACCTGCCAGGTAACCACTTAAATATAGATTTGTCCATTGACCTTCTATGCCTGTGTTCTGCTGTGCCTGGTTGGTAAGGATCCCAAAGTTCTCTGTGGCACTCTGTGGGCAGAAATCTGAAGCCTCTTTGTTTAAAAGTATAAAATAAAGAATATTGCTAATGCAGGATCTGAGGTTGTACAGCCAATTAGGAGGCAACTTAATGGATTAAGTATAGAACAATCACATTACTGATTTGAGGCTGTGAAACTGGAGGAAAGTAGAGAATTGGCCCTAAGACAACAAACAAAAAGGTCGGAGGCTCTTAAAGGTGAAATTAAAAGCCCTTTAGAAAAATTATTGGCTTAAGTTTAGACTGGTGTGATACGCAACACACAGGGACTGCCAGGTTAGGGCCACTCTAAGTTGTTCTGTTTAAGGAATTTGCAATAAGTCTGCTGGAAACCAAGCTGCTGGTTGGCACAAGCGCCCAGCGGCGGCATTTAAAAAGCCTGATAACCCACAATCGATTGCATCGTTGACTGGGACACTCTGCTTTTCTCTTCTTCCTCTCCCCTTGCTGGCCACCACTGATTTTTGCCTTGGTCACCTCCTCCTGCTTCTTTGCTTATGCTTGCAAGTCTCCCAAGGATCTGAGGCTCTGACCCAAAGGGCTGCTTGCTTTGTTGACGTCCACAGGATTGTAAGAGCTGTGCCCCTACTAAATATTTACATGTGTGTGAATTTCCAAACCCATCAGCTTTAGAGCTGCATAACACTGATGTTCCACCCCTCTGCCTCTGTTTTATTCTCATGTTGTGGATCTGAGTGGGTTAGGGAAGAAATGAACCTCTGCTCCCTATTTGTTTGTCCTTCAAGTTTTGTTGTTTTTTCCATTTATCGATTGTGTCCTGTCTGTCACCCTCTTCTTCAGAGTTCTGTATGGTTAGTAAATCTGTTCAGGAGAGTTATGAGGTAGGTCAGCTCTTTGGGTGAGGAAATTGAATTAATCGGTTCCAGGATAGTTTCATGAATGACTACAGGTGTGTCTTCTGGGTAATAAACGGCAGTTACTTGCATACAGTACAATAGTTTTTGTAAATAAAGGTACCAGACAATTGTCATTTGAAACAAGTTTCGATTTCAGAGCCTTCAACCACTCTTCTTGAATGTAGACTGTATAAAGGGGTTTTCCTGTAACTGCTTGATTGTTGCCTGTGTTTGCAAGCCCTGATTGCACAGCAATATAAAAGCAACGAAGGGCTCCACGTTAACATGGAGTGGGCAGAAGGGCTTGCAGAGCTGACTAGGGAAGTTTATTTCCACCTCTCCAGACCTCAGGAGTGTGGCTTTTGGTGGCAGGGACTTAAGAGAGTTATAGTTGGTTTGTAGAATATACATAAAACATTGTGCACATGACTTTTATTGCTGCTGTTAACTGTGTGGAAGAGTTCCTAAGACACACGTTACACAGATGTACGAAGTTGTTCTCGGATCCTGTGTTTGCATACAGCATGATAGCGTGGGGTTCTTGTGTGCACCAGCATGTTAATTGTGCTATGCTTAATGTCGGATTAGTATAGTTAATTTAGAAAAGAGGCATAATGCATAACTGCCATTTTTTGATTTAAAAAACCCCCAAACAACTTCCTGGAGCACAGAGGATCTTAAATTAAGACTCCTCGGTATCCCTGTCATGATGAGGTTTCCTTTATGTCACCTAATAGATATGGAAGGCTCTTTCCCCTCATCCTCTACTTTTTTGAGTCTGATTATAGTCAACATTTTCCTATCCACGTCTACAAAAAGTGTTACTTTGATAGCTGTATGTCATCAGCACAGGCAAATCCAAACAGCTTTCGGGTTGAAGCAACGGATTTGAAATGATTAACCAGCAAAATTGATTAATCCTAGACATAATCACTTCATGCCTGTCTGTTTCCCATCACTTCTCTTCCCTCCTGAAGTTGTGTGTATCTTATCCGAAGGCAGAAGGACACTTCGTGGTTTTCTTTCTTCATTTTGCATATTTACACATAGGCTGCAAGGGACATAATGAAATAAGCTAAAAAAGGAGAGTTATATCTCCAGAGCAGGTGTGTTTTTTTCTTTTTGAATGGCAGAGGTTTAAGAACATCTTTGTAGGAGCTTGTGGATATAGACAGCCAGTCAACATCTCTTCAGGGGCTGGCATATTTTAAAACCAAATTTGCCTGTTGCAGTCAAACGGTATCTGACTCTCAGGTATACAAGATACTTGAAACTATGGAGA
>NW_009618064.1:192773-193440 GCF_000690535.1 Cariama cristata | reverse complement strand
GGGGGGGGGGGGGTAATAGATGGTACAAATTTTGTGTGTCTGTCCTCTTAGGGGAAGTGCATACAACACTGCTTTTAGTGAGGAAAAGAAGGCTCAGTGGGGCTTTGTGAAGGAGCTGTGATCCCAGCTGGGACATCCCCATAGCACTGCCTGGCAGTGGTACAGCCACAGTCCTTTCCAGCCTCTGAAAGCCATGTGGGACCC
Organism: Cariama cristata; assembly: GCF_000690535.1. Classification (NCBI taxonomy): domain Eukaryota; kingdom Metazoa; phylum Chordata; class Aves; order Cariamiformes; family Cariamidae; genus Cariama; species Cariama cristata. The sequence continues at coordinate 193,236 of NW_009618064.1, read as the reverse complement.
ATTTGGGTGTCAGGGTACCTGGGGCACAGTTAATCCACAGCCTGGATCTTCCAGTTATAAAGAGAACTTTCACACTCATTTCAGGGTTCCATCTCATTTCTTCTTTATGTAGAACTTGCTTTTCTATTTGTATTGTGCTGAGATTAAAATACGTTTCACACTGGACTCCATTTTATTCTTCTACTTGTTCCCCTGCAGGCTTCTGACTGGTACTGGGCCTGTCACTTAGTTTCTTTGGGCCTTATTTTTCTAGCTGTAAACTGGGAATAATCCGACTTCTCTGTTTCACAAGTGCCTGTTGCTGGGAGTTTGGTGCTCTGTCACAAAGGACAGTACTGGTGGTATAATATAGACAAGTGTTATCTTCTTGCATCGGAAATGGCACTTGCATAAGTTAGTTTTTATTTACTTATGATAATGTCACTTCCATCAACTTCATTTGCACTCACACTCCTCCTCGCAC
>NW_009618064.1:133949-192741 GCF_000690535.1 Cariama cristata | reverse complement strand
CCGCCCCCCCCCACTTACATATGTTTGATTTAAATTTGAACCTATTAGAGCCCATTTTTTCCTTAAAGGAATATAGACTGATCACACGCATTGCTGCTTTGGAAATAGGTGAATGCTGAAGCTGTACGATACCTGTAACACTTCAACAGAAATATACAGCCTTTTTCAGGAGGAATTGTGTGTTTAGCCTGAGTTCCTGTGGATATTAGGCAATTTTTCTGTCTGCCTGTCTTCCTCCTCCTTTTTCTTCTCCCTCCTAACTTTTAAATTGAGTTTGGCAAACAGGTAGAGGTCTCAAGGCAACAGTGTTTTTACAGATGTCATGAAAAATAGTAGAGGAAAGAGAGGATAAATCCTATTAGGACCGGTCTGCACTGATGTCAGTTATTGTTAGGCACCAGGGAGTCCCGATGGGTGAGAGACATAATGAACGCCCACCTGCGGAAAAGGCTTCTGTTAGAGCTTGTATGCCCTGAGTCAGGTACCTGCTGTCAGTCAGAAGACGTGAATATGTAGGTAACCAGGCTGCCTTACTTACAGGACTTAGAAATGTGCTTGGTTTTAAATGACCTGAGCTATAGATGTTACCAGAGTAGACAGGTTTTCAACTGATTTGGAGGTGGAGTGGAATATACATACTCCAATTACTAAATCTTCATAGTTTGACTGTAGAAAAAAATAGAAAAATACTAATGGAAAGTAATTGACAAAAATCTTAATGTGGTGGATGCTATTACAGGTTTTGTAGGCAAATTCAGTCTTTGTTAAAGCTTATAGGCATTTAGCTCTTGTCTGTGTCTGCTGCCCAGCTTGATCTAAATTAGCCTTCAGACTTCTGGTAACTATAGTACTTTACTAGGTGGGCTCTAGTTTGACAGTGTGTTATGTCTGTTTAACTTCATCTGCTTCCAGCTTTTCTGGACTAACTCCATGTGTGGACAAATCTGGAGTTATTTAGTGCTGTCTTCTCAGTAATGAAAGTATGTTATGTCAGAAAAATGGAGATTAGGCAGATGATATTAAATTCTTTTCAAGACATCTTGTTAGTGATATCTTCAGGGTAATTAATATGGGTGGCAAAGCAGCTAGTGCATAATTATGTGTTCTGTGTGCTGACATGGATTTTCTTGTTTGTCCTTTTTTTCTTCCAGGACTCCACTGTTGTGACTCCAATTATTCTCAGAACAGATCCACAGGGTTTTTTCTTTTACTGGACGGATCAAAATAAGGTAAGAGGAAAAGCTTCCTGCTCCAGAATGGCTCTTTCTGTTTTCTGTGGTGTGATGGGCAGGAATCATGCCAGTCCTGGCCCAGCAGACAAGCGTTACATCAGTATATGTTCCTCTGCTCTTCTGGGGAGCAAAGACAACCAGCCTGCGGCTCATCCCTGGTGCACAAAACTTGGAGGTGGATGGAAGAATTGGTAATTTCCAGCCGTGTTAATGATCTGATGGCCAGTGAGGTGTGTAGTTGTCCTGGTTTACAGGCAAGGATCCATGTGGGATGCTGTTGTGGTTCATAGTTGGCTCATGGTTTCTCTGTTTTGCCTTTTGTACACTGAGGGTTTTGGCTGTGGTGCACGGCAGACCCAGAGTTACCCGAGGCCAGAGCTCCCTTTGAATTCACCCTCTGGAGCTGCCGCGTGCTCCCTGACCATGCCTGGTGGGCCGCGTCACTAAGTCCTTACTAAGCCTCGCTGGACACTTCGTTTCTTTTAAAAACATTCCGGTGTGCTTAGATCACTATTATGGCTGGGGAGCTGTTGGGAAAGCTCATGGCCTGATTCATTGCTGCATTAGTCCAGTTCCAGTTCCACATCCGTGTCACCCCTTGAAATCAGCAGTGTCGTGCTTCCAGCTGTTGGGACACTGTGGAGCTGCACCGGGGTGAAAGAGTATCGGTACCCTGAGCAATTGGATACAGTTTGTTCCGTATACCATATCAGACATACAATAGAAAATTACTGTTGCAATTGTTAGAGCAAAATACTGTATCAAAACTAGGAACTGAATGAGTTCCTCCTTATTTTACAGATGAATTTTCAAGTACTTACTCAAGAACAACTGGTTTGCTGTTGAAAACGGCGTTAGAACTTCGTAGTGCTTGAGCTTTGGCCTTGTGTTGGAGCATATGCCAAAATGATTAAATACGTACTTGTGGTGTTCTGGCTATGGAAAACTGGTTTACCAGTTGCATAGCTGTTTTTCAGGAGTTTCTGTTGATTTTATGTTTAGATACCAGTGCAAAATTGCTTGAGGAGGTAGCAAAAATTAAATGTACAGACTGAACAGGCAATTTGCTATTACATTAGATTATATTTATCTTGCTGTGTTTGCTTTTCGGAGCAAATGGAGTACGGTTTTGAGTCAGTGTATTTGGAAATCATATCATGGAGTTATAATAAAAATCTTGTCTTTGATTGTGCCTGTACAAGGTTATGGTGGGTGATAGTGGGTTCATCTGCTGACAGTCCAGAGTTGTTAAATTACTGCCTAAAGAAGCAAAGTGAATGCCCTCAGAAGTTGAAGGCTATGACTGATTTACACCAACCCGATAGCTATGCCAAAACACAGTGCAGTCTGCTGTTTTGTTCCTTCCCTTGCATAAACTAATTGTATAAGCTGAAAAATAGTGGCGAACTTTGTAATAATAAATGGAAACCCAGAGTTGATTGGGGAGTTTATTTCACTTTTAATATGTTTGGCACTAAGACCTCCTTCAGTTTCCTACTGTTGTCTGTAAAAACAATGTCTTGAAGCAATTCTGTGAAGAATAGCTATTTATGGAATTGTTGTTTTCGTATTCATGAAAAAATGTATTTATGATGCTCAGAGCATTTTTTAAAAGCTTAGGTATTTGTACAAGAGACGTAAGTGTCAGTTTGATTTTCAGACTTGCAAATCAAGCCTCTGTAAAGGACAAGAAGAGGAGATTTTTTCTAGTTAATAATTCATGACAGCTAGGTGAAACTTGTTTCTAAACCCCATCCTAGCAATGTCTATTTAAAGTAAGGAAATATGTTTCTGTTGGGGTGCTGATAGTGCAAGGACCAGGAACAAAATGCCACTTTCTGCTTTTGCAGGGAATGGTTGGTTTTGTGTTTATTGTGAAATTACAAATATATTTAAAAATGAGGTTATATAGGAAATTCTCTTGATTTCTTTTTCTTTGTGTGAAGTGATCGTGTGATGACAGTGGAACTATGTGAAGTAATAGCAGGACAATATAACCTCTGTGATTGCTTTCTCTTCTTTTCCCCTAGTTATTATTTTTTAAGCGATTGCTTTTGTCATAACCAGGGCCTGTTATTTTCTGCATATGGAAGGATAGGCCTTGCTAAATAAAGTGATGAACTGAGAGAAGCCTGCTTGCCAACATCCTTGGTCAGACACCTTTTCCTGGGAGCTGACCAGAAACAGGTGTGGAGATGAGGCATGAGTAGCAGTCATCTTACTAGCCATTTGACTGTCCTGTTTGCCAGACACTGTGCAAAGCAGTAAATTACTGCCTGGATAATGGTATGGCTTTTAAATTAGGCATCTGGCTCCTTTGGTTGCTATTGCCTTATCAGTAAAGTTAGACAAAAATTACATGAATCACTGAGGGGGGGGGGAAGGCAAAAAAAAAAACACTCCCCTGTGCTAAATTTTTATTTAGCTTAGGGAACTGGTGGTTGTAGCTCGGCAGCTTTCTCTAACTTGTTGGCTGGTTCAGCTGTTTCTTGCATTGTTTTCTTGTTCCCTTCCTTTTTTGTTTCTTCTCTCTTGCAGAGAAAGGAAAATAATATGCAATGTCTGCTGCCTAGCAGTGTATCTGGACAGTCTTTTAGATCGTGCAGTCAGAGCTCAAAGTTCCTGGTAAAGATGCATGTCCAATACAGCCCGCCGTTAGTGTCACTGACCCTGTCTTGTAGTTCTCCATGAGTCAGCAATCCATGCAGGGTTTGCAGCCCAGTTGGCACATCTGGATAATTCTGGAGTCAGAGATGATGGGTCTAAAAGGCTGCCAATAAAGTCATTCTTACCAAGAAGTTTTATGTATGTGACCAGTATGGACTCTTGCTCTCCCCTGTAGCTTTCTGATAAATAAGTTAGTAGCAAATTTCATAGTTTGCTTGCAGGAGCCACATGCTCCTAATAAATCATCCTAGGTCTATAGTTTCAGCCCTGCAAAGATCCATGCCGCTTACGTTGTGCCACACGTGAAAGACTGTAAGGGTGGCCATTCTTGTGGTATGAGGTACCAGTGGCAGCCAGGCTTAGCAGAGCCATCATCTCATAATTTACTCCTAAGAGCAGGAACAGAACATGGAAAGGAAGCAAGCTGAAGAGGGAGAGAGCCCCCAGAAGCCTACTTTGCAGCAGAGTGGCCATCTGACAACTTACAGGCAACACAGAGTAAACTAATATCTCAAGACTCCTTCAATGCAAAATAAGTATCTAAGTCCTTGCTCGTTTCTTTATGACTGATTTGACCATTTAATTACATTTGGGCTGGTACATGCCAGGTACCCAGGTCCAGCACAACTGCTTTGGATGTTAACAAAGCCACATTTAAAAAGTGGTTGATCAGACTTCTCTGTTTGAATGCCTTTATCAGCAGAGTAAACAGCAGCCTAGGATGAACATGCATACAGGTTCTCCTGACCACGTGCCATTTCTCTTTTGCTTTTTATGTGCTTGGTTCACCTTTGCTGACCATCCCAGTGTGGTCATAGCTGCAATGAAGGTCTGTTAAGCAAGTTCATTTAAGCTCTGATCTTAGTTTGGTAATAGTAATGTACTACCCTGTAGTTCAACGTGCTTACTGTGTATTTCTGTATTTAAGTATATTTTACTGTCATCAGTAAAGATAATCCTCCAAAATAAAGTCATACATAGCATTTTGCTATTTTCTGATAACGACAAGGAAATTTAAAACCTTTTGTTTTGAACAGATGGCAGGACAGCTTTCTGATTTTAATTGTATTTTCCAGTATGAAATTTTTTTGTTGCTGAAGGTTCTAGAATATTTGCTTCATCTGTATTCAGAGTGCTGGCTGATTTCATATTATTACTTGAATGGTTCTCAACATGGGTTTTAAAAAAGAAAAACTAATTAATGTGCCAAGCTACTGTCTGTTATATCTTATTGTTTCTGTAATGTTTCTTACCTGTAGCAAAACCAGACAATATTCATTGCATTGTCATATTTTTGACCTGACTAAAACATCTGAATTCTTTGCGACTTTTTTTTTAAAAATGGAATGCCACTTCTGTTTCTTATTCTGGTCATGAGTGTTGAAGAAAGATAAATCAAAACTTGACCAGGTGAAGAGAAAGTCTACTAGAATCAAAAGGAGTGATAATAAAAGGCATTTCTCAGGAGATGAGAAGAGGCTGGAAGTGTTTCGTGTGTTTAGCCTAGCTAGCAAAGCAAAGACAGGGAAAGACTGTGATTTCTGTCTATGAATAAGTGTATCAGTGGATGCATAGGCAAAGTAGGAGAAGAAATACGTACTGTTGGCCAGTTTGTGCATTATTATTCTTGCAACCTTTAGCTGGAAGTTGTTACACAATCAAATGACTGCGAGGAGAAGACGCTTAGCCGTTGACTCAGTGCGGTTCTGACACTGCCTAAGAAAAGGAGCAAAAGGAGGAAGGCAACTGATTGCTGTTATGTGGAGCCATTTAGGTTTTTAAAAGTCTGAGGATGATATAATATGCTGTCCTCTTTGTCTCACTAGCACATACTGATTTATTTTTTATTTTTTCCTCTTTATTTTTAAAGCTAGCCAACTACACTGACATGACAGCATGCTGAAAACACGGAGGATGTAGATCCAGTCTGATCTACAGCACCATGAAAAGAGATCAGCTAGCAGTCTGTCATGAGACTAAACATAAGTGTCCGGTCCTGGGGAGTCAACAGTGACTTCTAATGCTTTCTGCAGAACTGCTGTTGTACACAGATGATCCCATTTATCCAAAGGAAGTTTGTGTTGAGAAACTACTGCAAGTGCTGAGGTGATGCTTACTCCATAGGAGGGGATGCGTGGGTCAAGCTTCCCTCCCCTGCCAGTTGCAATTACAGCAGTAGTGCATCCCAACCGGGTCATTTAGCAAGGAGGAGTCCCTGCTTCAGCGGCTGGCTTGCACATTCATACCTCAGGCTTTTAAGTGTATTTGAGAGAAGGTGGGGTGATGAGACCACGACAGTACAGAATTACCTACAGACAGTTGTTTCCCACAGCTCTGGCTTGCTTAGACTGACAGGCTGAGGGATATCTACAGGCAGAAGGGCTCGATCTATACAGCGTTTTAGTAATGACAGTTTTGCAGTTTTCAAGGGAAGGAGCAGGGGTAGTTTTTCCTCTTACGGGGATAGGCCTGTTTTTATGTGTGAACATTGCTGGCAGAACTGGTACTAATGTGCTGTAGCTCAGCTGCAGAAGCTAAGCTTGCTACAAAAGCCTGTAGCAATACTACTGTACCTTCAGCTGGAGCTTTCTCATTTCGTGAGAATTGCATGAAGTGAGTCCTTATGATAAAAGAAGAGATGATTTTTCTGACCTGGAAGGTCCATCCCCCTCCTGTGTCCTGAGGTGATCATGAGTTTCTTTGGGCCTGAAAACCCAAGACAGATTGCAGAGTGAATGTGTAAAGTGGAGCCTGAGGGCTGTATGTAGGATTCTGTAGGATTAGGCTTGGCTTCAGCATGTTTGTAAATTCTGTGGCAATCCAATTGCCCTCATCCAAATGAAAGATGATGTGGCGTTTTTCCAGCTGCTGGGGATTTTGGCTGTGTTATTTAAGAGTTCTTTTGTGTCTGTTTTGAATCAGGGCTTTAAAACAATTGGGTCAATATTTGTACTGCCCTGTGGGTCAAAGATCTTTTCATTACATCTGTATAGATTTTACAGTACACTTGACAAGCACACAATAAAGGCTGAAGTTAATATATCAATATTTAAAATATACCTAATAATTTAATGAGAAGAATGTAATATTTAGTAGTACTAGATTTAAAAATACCTGCTCCAACCTCAACTGTTTGGCTTAATTTATTCAAGAGCAAGGTTACTCAGTGATGCATCTCACTGCTGAAAACGTCCAAGCAGTGCATCATGAAACATGTATTCACACTTCTCTTTCTGGTGTGTAAAAGAAAAAAAGCTAAATAACTAGACCTTTGAAGAACTGAGATAAGAAATTGTCATTAATTGAATGAGAAAAGATAGTGCATGTTTCTCCACATGAGGGATTATTTTAACATGTACAATGAAAAACTTGCTCTTCTTCCTCATTCTTTTAGCATGTCTAACATTTCAGCAGTCAACATCTCTTATTGTTAATTCTTTTTCGTAGTGAATGTTGGATACGTGGGCCTCTATCACACGGTTTGTCATACAAATTGATTTGCCTTTGCTTTGGCTGCAAAACACAGGAGTCAGAATGACTTGGATCCATGTATCACACTGGCTTTCTACCAGGCACCGAGCAAGACTTGTGTTTTTACGTCTTTACATAGTGTGTGGGATTATTTTTTTTGTTTATTAGTAGCAAATTCTATATTAGATGACTTGTGTTCTCAGTGCTCTAGTACTTGTGGTCCTTCTTCATGGACTTCTGTAAAAACATTATGTATAATCTACATACGCACATTCTCTAGTGTCAGACTGACATGAATGGAAATAATACCAAAGCTAGGGAAGTTTCTTATCAGAAGGACCCTTTTGATATCAGATGATAATCCTTTCCTACTGAAGGGGAAATTAAATTCATTCCATGAATGGCTTGCTCTATGTGCCACTTACTCCTTTACCCATTTACTGCATGTGTGAACTGAGCGTGAAGCTATGGGTGGATTGCCTCTGATTTTTGAGGGCAGGGATCGCTCACTGTATTTCAGTTGGAATCTGAACGGGAGGTCTTGAGGAGGTGATGCTAGTCTTTTGGTACTATTAGATGGTGCTGGGTTGTTTTTCAAAACAATTAAGTGACATGCTGGAAGAGGTAACACAGAGTAGTTTTCACTAGAAATCTGGATGAGTGCTCCCCAGGGACAAGGAGTTGCGGTGATGTGAGGTTTTGCTTCTCAATGATGCTGGAAATTGGGAGTGTCTAGCTGCTGAAGCAACTAGTAAAATAGTGATGGCACAACAAATAATCTGGGCCTTGGCCTGGGTTTTGCCGTCTTCTTGATTCATGAATTTGGGGTGTAATGTTAAGAGCTGCCATAGTGGCATTAGAAACTTGAGACCAGGGATGATGTTGCTGCAATGCAAATGGAATTTTTGGATAAGAAAATAACCCATAAATTTTGGCATCCAAAGTTGTGTCTGTCACATTTTTAATGGGAAATGAAAGAGAATCTCTTAAAGGATGCTACTGCTTGTGAGGGGACTGTTGTAAACATTGGGCTGAGCAGTGCAGAAACTGGAAGTGAAATCCTAAAGGTGAGTTCTTTCTCCAGTGAAGATACAGTTATGTGATATGCAGCATAAAACTCAACTTGTCAAAAGTAGAGAAGCTAACTAATCTGTAACTGGCGTTCTCAGCTTGGGGGTACTGCCACTGGCTTGGAGGAGCTGAGAGTAAAAAGTATTCAAAGGTTGAGCTTCTACCTCTGGTAGCAGCCTGAGCAGTAATCCTGGGAAGTTGACCTGCATGCATTTGCTTTCTCTTTAATATATAAATAACTTCTCACCTGTATCTCTAAAGGTAGTACCTAGGAGTTCAGAAGTAAGTAACAGTACATGAGCTAACACCCATACTGATGGATCCATACTGATGGGTCCATGCTGGAAACTGTGTGCCAGTGTCGTCTTCAGTGAAGAACACTGCCTCCTTGCTGGCTTGTACAACAGAGATTGTTGTATTTTGAAGTGAGGAAAATTTCTAGCTCAACAGTTAACACAGTAGGGGAGTCAGCCTAGCAACACTTCATGGTCACCTGGAAGTTACAGCTGGTGTTTTTTCACAACCACTTAAAAATTGTCATCTGAGTGGAATGAAAGAAGAGGGGGAAAGTGGTAGGGGATTGCCACGGATAGTGAAAATGGGAGGAAGTATTTCATGGAGATCAACTTCCCGTCAGACTGCTGATTTAATTTTTAAAAGGAAATCTCCCTGCTTTCAAAACATGGAAATTGTTCAAGGCCCATTAGGGAAATGGTACTACATCAAACACAGAAGATCTCTAATAAGCATTTCCCTCTGCTAAATATCTCCCTTATTGTTGTGAGGGAAACAGGAACAGAAAATGAGTTTTGGGTTTAGTCCACAAGATAGGTCCAGCTTCTGAAATGAGGAAGCCAAAGAACTTCAAAAAGGGAGGATGACTATGGAGTCAGCCAAATTGAAGTCCTGTTGAATTCTCGGGTACTGAGAACCATCCTAACATATTTTGTGTGGGTCGTGATTTTCCTCTAAAGATGAGATTGTAGGTTGTCTTTTGTTTAGATGAGCTGGGACCGGGTAAGCTTTGGCTGTAGATAGCTGTAAATGTTGAATGTGACAAAAACTTGGAAACCTGAGTTTTTGTGCAAAAGACCTTTATGATCTAGCTGCTGGAAACTGTTTTGTTGTTACAATTTCAGCTTAAATATTTCAGTGAAGAAAACTTGTGGCCAGGTCAACTAGCACACACTACAGTGACTACTTTAGTGGGCGTCTGCCAAGCTTTCAAATACTATGTGACTTAAATAAGAATTTTCTTACAATTTGCATCTTACAAGGCCATAATATCATTTAATGCAGCAGTAGATACTTAGCCTTAACTAATGGCAGAGTATGCTTTTAGGAAACAGCTGGGAGTCGGGAGACCTGGGTGCTTGCCTCCTCTTGGCCATGATTTGCCATCGCTCAGCAATGGGCTGCTCTTACCTCCCTGTGCCTGTTTCACCTGCTATCCTGACCTGGTCTGTTGGAGAAGCCCTCTGCGAGCAGGGCTGCAGCAGGGACAGCCTGTTACTGCCTAATTAGCACCTGCTACAGCGTGGTTCTTCCTGCTGCAGTACCCGGGATGCTTTGGGGACGGAGATGCTGTCCTCTAGCTGAGATAGGCTTGTGGTAAATGGGACAATGGTGTGCAAGAAGCTAGGCTTCAGTCTCTTTTCTCTTCCTTAATTAAAAAAGCCTCTTGTGTTCACGCCTGCAGCTTGTACATAGATTTGGTTAAATATGCAGCATCAGCTTTGCTGGTTGACCTATTATTAGCACAATCCAAAAACTGGCTTCTAGGACACCAGCTTTCCTAATCGTTGGGAGGATAACTGATCTCTCGGCATGCCTGTCTGCTGAAACTCTGCCAGTTCAGATATTTTTCCCTAACGCTTCATATCCTAGCTGTTTCCCCTCCCCACTATGCTTTCAGTTTTCTTGTTTTTTGTGTTTTTTTTTAAAAAACTCTTTAAGAGATAGTGCACTTAAAATAATGATCTTTAAATAACATATATTCTGTCTCCATAAATGTGATCTTCCTGGGCAAGTGTATGCATTCTGCTAGTAATCAGTATTATGTGATAAATGTGTTTGGAAGTTTTGGTTCCTTGTATATTTTTTTAAAAGGAGTTTGAAAAGTTCTTGAAATACAAGTGACTGATAATAAATGTCAGTTTTGCACTAACACTTGCCTTACTTGCTTTAAGGCTTTTTACTATTAAAAATGTGGAGTTGACCCTACTTCCCTCTCCTGCCTTTTGCTTACTCCTACAGTCTTGGTATTTTGCAGTAACCCTGCACACTTGCAGCTGGCATCACACAGAGCAGAAATGATAAAGCCCTTGGCCTGTATGTGTGGTGATAACAATGTACTCTGTTGTACAGCACTGCCTTCCTTTTTGATTTGGTGTTAATGTGTAAGGACAGAAGATACTCTGTGGGATCCTTTCCTTAGAGAACCGTCTTTCAGTCCCATCTTCTTTGCTTTAACGACAGCTTTTATATATTCCAGTACTGGGAACACACACAAGCAACCTCACGCTGCAAATCATAGAAGTTTTAGGTTCAGCGTGTGTGTCTGTTATATTTGACTGTTTCTAACTCTACAGATGCTGTTTACATCACCAGTCTCCTCCAAGTATTCTGCTGGATTAGAAGGTCTGTAAAGTCTGCAGGCGACCTCTCCCAGTGGTGTGTGTATTCTCTTGCCTGCAGCCTGGCATTCTGCTTTCCTGATGTTTTGTGCTGCCGTATCTCCTCCGCAGACAGTGGTTTTGCTACTAAAATTCTGACCTAGCTCTGGAGGATGTCAGACCCCCAAAAGAGGGGAGAGACTGTCTGAAGAGGTGTGGCTTCCCCTGGCTGTGTTTTGTGTAGGTGTGCATGTGGTGTCAGTAGGCAAACCTCCTTTTACGCCTTTTCAGCGTTAGGGCTCTTCACCAGGCAGGAAATGAGTATTCATCTTCATTACTACTTCTAATTAATCTTTCCACGTAGGCACGTTTTCCAGTGTATTATGACTTTTTGATGTTGTCTCTCATACCTAGTTTGTGACGTTGTAGCTCTACTGATGTCGAGTTGTTGGTCATGCACTTGCAGTGGGGGGAAGGACATGACGTAAGAGGCTGTGACGTAGAGGGATTTGGGTTTCTGTCTTCATTCACATCCCAGGAAAAGTAATTTCCAGTATCTGAATTTTTAGTGCGGAGGTTGAGCCTGCTTTTAAGACCGGCACATGCCTTTATCCAAGGTGCACTCTGCGTTGTGTAAGAGGAACAAGATGTGCTATTGCACGGGAGAACTGTTAGCGGCTGAGGAGCGTATTTAAATCCTGCATCTCCAGGGCATGTTAAACACTTGGCTGTCCAATTAGCCCAATAACGATTGTGTCGGGGGTGGGGTATATATAACATTGCTATTTCGAGGCTGCAGTTATACATCAAAAGTGAAATTCTACCCCTGTGCCACATCCCAAAGAGCTCTTGTGCTGTCTGGGGACTGGGGATTACCAGAATGTACCCTGGTTTCAAGGCCGGTCGCAGTGTGCCTGCAGAGCTTAACTGAGCCTTTTGCTGCTGCTGCAGCCGCAACCTGTGCGGGCACCATCAGCCCGGTGGTGTGCTGCTGACGGGCGGGCTGTACATCCCTGCCTGCTCCGGGTGACAGGGGCTGCCTCAAAATCAAAGTCTGTGGGCTGTTCACTGATATCGCACAGCTCTGCTGCCAGCTATTTCAAGTGCTCTTTATTGAAAGCTAACTCACTGCTGACCTAGGCAAATGCTGTCTTGCTGATCACAGTATGTTGAGTAAACTGTGTGAATGGTAACATATTTACCTGTACAATGTCTCACTTAAGAGGACTGTAGATAATTTGGACAGGTGGTTTGCTGCCAAGGGAGCTGGTTATCTCTGGATAAGCGGCAGTAAGTGCTGTTTAACAGGAGTAATAATAAAAATATTGATTAGCAGGGTACAGCTGTCTGGCACTAAGTGATGCTCATTGAAGCCCCTGTTAAAACAGTAATGACATTCTGAAGGAAGTTTTTTGTCTTTTATTCTAGCTGCTCTGGGTTTACTCAGGACAGTTAGACATAAAGCCTTATTTAATAAAAAGTGCTATGAAGTAGAACACTAGTGCTTGAAAGTTAGGATTATGGCCAAAAAATATGCAGGGAGTGCAATTAGAGAAACTTAGGTAATTTGTCTTAGGCACTTTCAACTTTGAGACTGGGAAAAGTAAAAAACTTTAAGAACAATACAGTATCTTACAAAAGATGGCTTTATTCTGTAATTTCCCTAAAAATGAAGAAATAAAAATTGAAGTGGTTTTTCTGCTTTTAATCTGGATTTGCTTGCTAAATAGTAAAATAAGGGTAGGATTATGTCGGTGGTGAGGAACATCCTTCTAAATGAAGGTAAGATTTAGGACTTCCTGAGCTGTTTTTCCCCTTGCCACTGGAGTCCATGTTGCGGTGGCACATCTTAAAGTCATCCGCCAGGTGCTTCTGCCAGCCAGTCTTCCATACCCAGGTCTTTACTCTGGCCCTAGCCCATGCTGTAATTAAAAGTTCCCAAACATGCTTCAAGGGAAGCTGGCATATCATGCCTGTTGAGCAGCAGCAGTGCTGTTCCAAGGACAGTCCAAGTCTTGCAGTTGTCATCCCCTTCCTAGCAGTCGCATACCACAGTAGAGGACTGGAATGGATCACTAGTATCATACATGCTTCCCCTGCCCCAGGAAGATATCTGGTGGTTATGATACTTTGGGGATTTGAAGATAGCTAGAACTTTGCCTTTCAGTTCCTTAGCTCGGGGCTTTTCCACTGAAGTTGAATTGTCCTTAGGTGCAGATCCATAATGGCTTTTTGCCAGCATTGCCTTAAAAGCAATGTGGTTGGTTATAGTAATACAATGGTCCATAATTCAGTGAGGTGGCTAATAAGTAACTGGTACTTGACAGCAAAGAGAAATGCTTTAGCAGTTGTGTTTTAAATAATATGTGTCTATCAGTGCCCTGTAAAAATGGTATTCAATGGAACTTTGTAGAGAGTGTGCTTTCTGTCAGTGCAAAGTACATCCTGTCTGCCACGTGTGGTTTTGAGTTGTTATAAACTACTTGTATGCAGAGTTAAGTTGGCTTATTTATGTAGAATGTTATCAGCAAGAGCAGTAATCAAGAAGAGCACACAGGAAGGGGGAATAGGTAAGATAAAGCTAGGGATCAAGTCAGCCATTCTGACTTGCAGACTGAAATATTGGCACTCATCTCCATAGCATTCCTACATTTCACTGACAAAAATCATTCTGGCTTCAGAGCCTTTGTGTAAGGGGAGAATTACCTGCCCATTTGTAGTTAGTGTGGGAGGGGGAGTATCTTAGCCTCTTCAGAAGTCCTGTTTCAAAGCTGATGGTTGAAACAAGATCTCTTAATTCCTTGAAAATGTCTTCTCTCTTGAGAAGTATCACAAGGCATTTCATAATGCTAAGTGAAGCCTTTCCCACCTCCTTTCCCTTCCCCCTGGCATTTCATTCAGGACTTACTGGGGTTCAGACTAAAACTGTGTGTCCTTCTACCTCTCGTTGCTCGTCCTGCCTTAAATTCCGCTTCACACAGAACTGATAGGATCTGCGTACGCCGTTCTGTCTCAGTTCATATATGTTTCCTGGGCACGTCCTGTTTTCTCACGCAGAAATCTGCCTGTGCAGAAGGATGGCTTTTGCCATTTCTTTTCGGTTTCTGGATGGGTGGTACAGTGCATGTGGGCTGTGCAACTCGGGTACATCCATTTAATGGTAAAACAGCTCTTCACAGATTGCCTTCAGAGCAGGTTTAAAATGTTGGAGAGACTTACATATGGTTGGACTGGCAATTACAAACATAATTGTACGTGATGTCACTTTGTGTCACCTTCTTTAGAGTGCTCAAATGCCTGTATAATATTGTAGCTAAAAACGTGACTCTGGAAATAACATAAGGCTCCTACCACTGAAGAATGTAGGCATTTAGCCACAGCCATCCATCCACATCCTTTGGATTTATGCTGGTACTCGATCAGGGCCACTCAGCGACTTCCCTGGATTTACGCCAGCAAGATTGCTAATGGAACAATCTTTTTATGATCTGTTTAGCTAAATGGCTGTAATAATGAGGGATATTAGAGTAACAGATGCTGTTGACCATACTGCAGTAGACCAAAGTTTGTATATGCAGGAACTGTGCACTTCCTTTCAGAGTCACCCATATAATTTGGAGCTTCTCATTTGTTGCTATGGTATTATATTATCAGAACAATGAGAAACAGAAGTGGTGATTTTAATGAATTAAGTCAAAAGTGCCAGTCTGCAGCAGGCTCTGCTTAGAGCCTAAGGAATAATTCCTTGTTATCAGTGGTACCACAAAAGGATGCTCTATAGATGGCTTTGAGATGTTGTTGGCATCTGAGAATTTCAAAGACTTGAAATACAAATCCAAACAGTCTTGTGTCATAAGATGTAAGGCATGTTTGGTTCACATTGCCGTTGCAATTTTGTGTGGCCTCAGACTGTAGCCCCTGAAGCACAGATGACCAACACCTGTAGCTGGCATTTGCCTCCTGGGATTCTCAGGCTTCAGGCCATCATTCAGCTTTAACGGCATAGTGCGGAGTGTCGTGGTGGCTGGCAGGTCGCACCTCCTGCTTCCAAAATGGGTTGGGAGGTGAACAGAAGAAGGGAGAGATGAAAATGAAGCATCCAGCTGGTAACTAGACTTCCTTCTGTGAACCTTTTCATAGAGAGGGAACAGCATACCTCATTTTTCCTGTTGTATAAGAGTGACTGACCGATATGAGAACCCTCACTGCCTAGAGAGACTTACACCCCAATCTCACTCTGCCTAATTCAAAAGAGGGATTTGAAGCATGGAGCTTGAACATCTGTATCTGAGATTGGTGAAACTGAGCTGTTTCAGCTGTGTATTAATTTCGTACATTTGAATTTAATCTACATGATGATGACACCAACATGAGGATAATCTCTGAATCATGAGGGCGTTATAAGTTGACAGTAAATTCCCCAGAGACTACAAAGATACCAATTATATGGGTATGACTGAAAGAGTAAGATCTAAGGGAATTGAAAAGCACTTCACACATAATCTTAATGGACTGTTTCAGAAATTGTAAAATCTGCTCCATAAATACAATATCCTAGCATCATTAGATAAGTTGTTTAATTGGCTTGGCTTTGTTTGGAATATAGATTGTTGGGTGGTCTGTTCATATATTGATATCATAAATTATGCTGTTAATGATTTACAGAATTAGCCTGAGAACATGGGAACATGCGCGTTCTGAACTGTAGAGTCACGTGCCAAATAAGAGCATCGTTTCAAGTTGAAGATTTGAACAGAAAAGGCTACTTTTGTCCCCATTGCAGATCTAGTAAATATAAGACACAAACTTTGTATCATTTGAGAAAAGAATTGCCTTGTGGCTTGTTGAGTAAAAGCCCCTTTCTCTCACATCTGTGTTTCTTATCTGCAAAGGTGGAGAGTTTGCCTTTTGCTGGCTAGGCAATGAGCTCTTCACATGCATGGAGTTTGATTGAATATACCAGTAATGTGTTTCTACACAAGAGGGGTGTGTGCAAGGAGAAGGTACCAGCCTTTGAAGCTCAGTAACATCTGGAAAATGACAAAACTCAATTTAACCTGGGTGTTTCAGCAGAATGGAGATTGGACTGAATAGATTTACCTGTAAGCACCAAGAGGACTCCACTTAGGGGTCAAGGGGATTGTTACCACTGAGTTGATACTGTTCACTTCACCATTTTGTTTTTTTCCTCGTCTGCTTGCTTGCAAGAATTGCAACAGTGATGATTTCGTGTGTGAGTATAGTGCTCTCAGGCAGTGACAGATGATTGCTTGACAATGATCTGTCATTGTCCCCTGCCATGAGATGCACTAGGTTGGAAAGAGCTCTGAGGGAATCTTGCCAGTCGGCCTACGAATGCTTCCTGCTACCACTGAGAACTGATTGCTGCCTAAGGATGCAACTTGCCACAGCTGCGGCTTTGATATTTGTTAGGGAAGGAAAACTGTCTGACTTGTCAGCTCGGGGTGGTGTTGTAAGGGCTGGGCCGCGTGTGGCTGAGGAATGGGTTTGGGCTTTCTCAGCGGGACTGGTAGTTGCTCTGATGGTTGTGGTAGGGAGATTGTAGTTACTTCTCCATTGTAGTTACCTCTCTGGGAGGCCCAGGGGTGACTGTTGTATATATGGGCACCAGAGGAGGTGGGACTACTTCTTATAGCTCAGGCTCCCACCTGCCCTGCTTGTTAGGGGTGTGGGCGAGCTCCTCCATCTTCAGGGTGGGTCTTCTCTCAGGACTATTTGCAAAGCAGGTATCCTCCCCCATTTTGATAGTTTTAGGGTTTTCTTTATATTGTTTTTTTCATCCTTGATTCTGTAGGTGTATATAAAATCAAATAGGCTAACTTGCAGAATCAGACTCGTTGCTTTTGGTGGAAGGAAGCCTCCTTTCACTGAATGGAATGCTTTTGGAAATCTTGAATGTCATGTTTGACTTTAGTTATAGTCATGGGGAGTAGGAATAGATGTTAGTATCTGCTTACTGTCATGTAAGGCAGAATGAACAATTCTGGTTTAAATCCAAACTTGATTGGATTTTGTTAAAGACAAATATTATGATGTTATTTCTATCTACATCGGTACTTTTCCCTGCACTTATTAGTTGGGGTGATGATGCAGTACTGCCTGGATTTGCATGAAGGCAGAGACCATATTCTAATGTGGATTAATAAAGTTATGTTCTGTTTACTTTGGAGATAAGTCTTATCTCCTGTGTCTAGATGTGCCTGTTTGGTTTTTTCCCGGTGATGGTCTCAAATGTGCCACAAACATCGAACTGTGTGCGTGTGCTTTTGTTCCTTCCCCACCTCAACTTGCAAGAAGTTAATATACCTATGAAATGATCTCCCAGAAGCAGCTTGAAAATGTCTGGCTAATATCATTATGATATGAATAGCGATGTTGGCTCCAGAGACTCAATCCAGTCAGTCAGCTCCTAATTAATAAACCATTGCATAAATCAACAAGATAAGAAAAATCACAATATATTGCAAGATCCTGTATGATCTGGTAATCTCTTTTTAACTATGCATTCTGGCAAACTGATGTACGCTGATCATGAAGTAAATGATGTGCATTACTTGATATGCATGCAGAATGTAGAAAAGCCTTTTCCAACTACGTAAAGTGTTGTTTTGACCTGTCCTCTTCTTGAATGTCTTCTGCATCCTGTAAGTCTTCTCTGTCTTACTTACAGAGCAAGTGACTTAGTAATGGTGTGTAAGAGATGCTTCAGTAAGTCAGAAACATGTTGAAGTTGTGGAGTGGCACAAGGCGCAGTGTTGAACTGCTGGTCCTAGGCAAAGTGCTGGTGTGCAGGGGTAGGAAGGGCAATTGAGGATGGAGGAGTGCTGGTTGTTACCTAGTCTCAGAGCTGTAAGCAGACTTCTGGTTTGCATCCTCTTCAGAATGTTGTGCTGATGATAAACAGCTTTTTGAATTGAAACCTTAGATCAGGAGGCAAATAACTAATGAATATTGCACTAAAGTGCAAAAAAAACCAAACCCCAAACCAACCAAAACCAAACACGCTAAAACCTCTCTTTGCAAACCACAGGGAGATAACTTAGAGCATTTCGTCTGAATTCCAGAATCTTTTGCAGTTAGATCATTTTTCTAAGTAGCCAAGCTAAACTGTGGTGTTTAAACTTCAGAGTAAGATGAAGATGTATGGTTTTACAGTTGCCCAACTGGGCATTGGAAAGATCCTTCACTGAAGTAGGAAAACATGTTTGTGTTTTGGTTTTTTTTAATTAAGCAAGAAGTATAAATTTCTGTGCCTCTGAAAATTCAAAGTCATGCAGTAATTTTTAAGTGGGTTCATGTTGTGCGTGCTGTCAATGTAGAAAGCTAGTTATAAGGCTTGGTCTTTGAAGCTAAATTGGTTTCCAGAGATGAGCTTTCTTTGTGTTGTCTTAGATTTCTGCCCAAAGAGTTCTTCCTTGCAAGGAACCTTCTTAATATAAGATAATTTAAGTGATAATTCAGGAGTATCCCCTTCACCAACACACACTGGGGTAGAAGGTTGTGTCTTAAAGCCTTTGAACATTGCCTGTGCAAAATAAGGAGTCCCCTGTGCAGGGACTTCTGGCTGTCGCTGAATTTGCAGTGCTGAATTTGGTGTCCTGCTATACTAGGAGTGTTCTTGTTTTATGGTGGTGGTTTTCTGTAACATGTACTTGTGCTGTCCAGCTTCTAAGCCCTTGTTTGTGTATTGCATATGTGAGATAATTGCTGGTGGACTGCAAACCCTTCAGTTACAGTTCATCTGTGCAAATTCGTTCCCATGGCTCAGGGGAAGCCACCGAACGCTCCCATCTAGCAGGTCTTTGCTTGAAGATGCCGGGACAGTGAGGCCCAAACAACCCCCTACAAATTCACCTGGGGCGTTGGAGCTGGCAGAGGGAGAATAGCCTGGGTGATATTGGCTCCAAAGAAGGTGGCATGTGTGAGCAAGGATGAAACATGCTGATAGGACCGTGTGTGTTGCAAAATTACTGTGGCAGTAGCCTGAATAAACCAAAGGCCTCAAACTGAAAGCTGGGGCACCCTTGCTATTGTGGCTGTGTCTAGATGTGCAGGTGTCACATCCGCAAAGGCTGTCTAACATAGGTGTGACATGCTGAAATACATTTATTTTGTTGTAGATAAAAGTTATAGGTGAGTTGTTTAAGGATTTTCTTAGCATCGGATAGGTGCTGATTTTTATGAAGCATCACTGCTATACTGTACCACGCTCTGCAGGCACTAAGTGCAGCATGAGCCAGCAGTGCGTGGGCTAGCTCTGATTCAAAAGCTGGTTCTGGGACGTGGAGCTGAGCTGCAGTTAGTAAGCTCTCCTGAGCATCCTTATTCTGGATGATAGGAAACAACAAATTAATTTAGTGTACAGCTGTATTATTAAAGCAGGATTCACTGCACCTCTTGAGTTTGGGGAGGGAAGAGAAGGAAGAAGAGTTTGCTTTTTTTTTCTTTAAATCCCACTTCTCTTGGCATTCTCTCTGCAGCCTGCTTACCCTGTATGTAAGCAAGGCTGCTCGTTGACTGATACTGTCCCTGTTGGCTTAACTCCTGCCTCTTCCAGCTGGCTGCCATGAGACATGCTCTTCTCTGGGATGCGTCCTTCTGGCAGCAGCATTTCATTCCTTGACAATTTAAAAATCAATTAAAACAATGCAGACATTGATGCATATTTCCTCCTCACCTGTAGCTGTCTAATCCTGGAGTGACAGCTCAAGTGCTGGCCTGAGTATTTAGAACCTTCCTTGCAAAACTCTCAAAGCAGTAGACTTAAACTTCTTTCCTTTGCAGTAATCTTACAGCAGATGTAGGAAAGGGAAGGTCTGGTGAGGCAATATGGAACATATTTAATATTGGTAGATTACTTCAACCCGGACTATATTTTTGCTAAGCTTTTTGAGTTTTCTGTAGTTAAATGAAACTTGGCTTTATCTGTCGCTTGTCCTTTAGTAGAAAGGTGAGATGGGCCACCAGGCAGCCTCTAACAGAATCCTGAAATCCTCAGCCAAAAACTAAATGTAGTTGTTCCCTGGTGGACTCTTCTGGGAGATGGTGCTTATCTTCCTGCCAAAGAATTTCTGTGGAGTGAAGGCTCTATCTTACCGTCTCCTGGGACTATGAGATCAGATTTTCCTATCTGAGGTCTCGGTGCAAGGGAACTCGAGTGTTACTGAAGATAACCTGTGTACCACTGCTGCAGGAGCAGATGATGTGAAATGGCCTGGCGTTAGCATAGTCTCAGCCAAAAACTAAATGTAGTTGTTCCCTGGTGGACTCTTCTGGGAGATGGTGCTTATCTTCCTGCCAAAGAATTTCTGTGGAGTGAAGGCTCTATCTTACCGTCTCCTGGGACTATGAGATCAGATTTTCCTATCTGAGGTCTCGGTGCAAGGGAACTCTTGAGTGTTACTGAAGATACCAGTGTACCACTGCTACAGGAGCAGATGATGTGAAATGGCCTGACGTTAGCATAGTTGCTTCAAGCCCTCGAAGGGTGGCTATAAATACACTTTTAGAATGTGGAAATGAGGTGTGCGTTTGGGCAGTGCTAACCTGAAACCATCTGAAATGCTGATATCTTCATAAGGGTGTGTCTTGTTTGGTGGGGTATGTTTTCTGGCTGTGTCACACCTGTGTGGATAATCATTAGCTCTGTATCTGAATCTTCTCCCGAGGGCATTTGGCTTCCTGTTTCTGCAGGTGAATAGCAATGAAGCATAATTTAGCAGAGGAAAGGATTTCTGCCAGCTGTTTATAATCCACACCTGTTACTGCATGTGTAATCATTAACTTGGCCTTTTAAAGTAACTGGAAATAATTATCAGCATGGAGGATGTTAGGTGCTAACAAAACTTCCAGGCATGTCGACTCCTTTTAGAGTGGTTTTATGGCTGATTTTGTGTAACCCTTGAGACTTGCTGAAAAGTTTTAATGACGCTGAACTTCTGTAGAAGTGTAAAAGTGAAACAAGAAAATTTGTAAACCAGAGAATGACTTAATTCGGTGCTTTCTTTGTTATTATCACTATTATAACTTTCTCTGCAGTTCAGACGATTTCATCATGCAATTCTTTGCACTCTTGAGTAAAGTGGGGTTGGGGAGAAACTACGAAAAACACGAACTGCCTTTGCATGAGCATTGTGGGCAGGAAGCAAAGTTAAAGGGTTGCACAGGTGGTACTGCAGCCACTTCAAGGTACACATGGAGATGCATTTGAGAGTAAATCATGTGAAGTTATGTCTTTTGAGTCCTTAAGGTAACATAGATACTAATGCTTTGTCCAATGAAGTAATGCTTTAGTTTAAAAAACAAACAACAAATAACAACTCAAACTTTTAAAAATAAAAGTAGAAAGTAAAGCTATAGTGGAAAATGCAGTAATAGTAGCTTTTCTGGTATTATTGTTGTCTTTGAAGAACTAAAAAGATATTGGAGTTATGAATGGCTTTTTTTTTGGTTGGCACACAGAATTATTTAAACTTTCTTGAAAATGGGGTGAGCAGTCTCAGGTTTAAATCTCATTCATGATTCATGGTCTGTTAATGTGATGGGAAAATGACTTCACTGTGTGATCACAGAAACAGTCTCATTTGCTGTGTGAGCTGGTACAACTTCCAAAGCTGAGGATGCAGCCCACTGCATTGACTGAAGAAAGATGCTGGCATCAATTAATGAGTATACTTGCTTATATTTAGGATGAATGGCATGTTAGTTTGCATGGGTAAAGAGATTAAAACTGAAACTGGGTCCTGGTAAAGGGAAAGCCATGAATTTAACTGGGGAGGATTGGGAGAGGAGTCACGTGAACGAGGTACATCTTGCTGGATTGCTGCGTTTTCCTATCAGTTTGGGACAGAATAATGCTGATAACCAAATCGTAATTCTGTGCAGTGTCCTGACGTGTAGGCCATAGATCTCACCGTGAGATTGGTGGTTTGTGTTAGCTTTTGGGTATTTGGAAGCAGTAATTTCACTTCGAAAGATTCTTAGCAAATTTGGGCCAATGCTGCTATCTATGTGTTCAGTGAAGAAAAGTAGAAATATTTGGAAAAGTTGACTTTCTCCTTTGTCATTGACTGGAGTAATTACTGAAAATAAATTTATATCATTAAAGCTGACAGAAATATAATCTGATGCCTTGTCAAGTTCATTGGCATTAGTTTGCAAGAGACTAATTGAAAGTTCTGGGGAAGAATACCCTGTAAATGTATTCGAATGAAACCTACAGCATTTGTCTTTATCTCATTGAGCAATGGTTATTGAAAACATCCCTAGATGCTTTCTACTAGCCTTAATATTGTGAGGCTTTTGTATTTTTAAGGCAAAATGTCCATTTAAAAGAATTTCTTAACTTGAATGTGCAAAAGTGAGAAATGAGTCTTCAAGGTGTTTACAGAATACAGCTATTGTGGCAGATGTTACTGTGTCCTTTTGAAATATTAAAGCTTTTATAGATGGATCTATAAGAGCTAGCACTGCAGAATTCAAATCCTTTGCTTTTTGAGTTGTGTATTAGTTTGATATTAGCAGGTGCTTCAGTAGGTAGAAAATACTTCGAAGACCTCACCTTTAAATTCAGTGTGAGTTAATGGAGATATTCCATTATTTTGTGTTGGCTGCTACTTGAGATTTGGGAAATGCTGGGCTGTACTGTTTGCTTAGTTTGTGAAAATATGCAGTTTAGGTGAAGCAATGAAAAGTTGTTTAATTGTACAACATTGAAGAGTTGAATATAGACACTTTAGAGTGTTTTTGATAGATATCATAGAGGAAACCTCTTTTATAAGGTCCACTTTGATATTTGTGTTCATTCTCAACACTAATGCTCTGATACATGTCATGTGCTGTAAAATTCCAGGATTTTTAATGCAGTCCTTGAAAATTCATCGCTAACCTTGACTCAACAGAAATAAGATTGATCCTGTCCCTAAGAGGGGTTCTGTCCTTCAGATGAAATATTAAACCAAGGTCCCTTTTACTGTGAAGAAATAGTTCCTTCAGAAAGGACAGGTTATAACCTTGGTGGATGGGCCAAGAGTCCCCCTCTGTCAGGTTGTAATGTTCAAGGCTGCATGACAAATAATACAGTGCTGTTCTCCTGCTCTCTTCCAGTCCCAGCTGTAAACTAATTGCATGCTTGGGAGAATGGGATCCTGACCTGGGACTGACCATCCTGTGCCACTGCAGTGCAAATAATCCATTTTTTTTAGCACTCTCTAGTGTATGTTTAATATTTAAAGTCTCAAGCCAAATGTAAAAAGTTCCTTTAATAGTTGCCAGCTAAATACTTTTTTTTGGCAGCTGTTATGCTACTTCTCACTAGACATTGAGAAACCACTGGAAGTTTAGGATGAGTTTTTTTTAAAATGCCTACCTGAAAGAAATTCACTAAGTAATTAGTTGGAAGGTGTAGTAGTGTATGGTGTTGGGGAGAAACCTTGGAACTTATCCAGCGTTTCCATATAATCATTACCTAAACTCTATCCTTTCAAGAATGAAAACATTTTTGCAGTTCATGCAACGTTTTTGCTTTTTACCTTTTCCCTTATGTCAGCTTTTCCATTAGATTGAATATATAATTCTGATTATAAAGCATGCTATTGTATTTTGCGTAGAGAATAATAGTAAACAAATTACTATTGCCTTCTGTTATGTATCATCTCTAGAAACTTTGGCCACTTGAGCCCTCAGCTTGTTTTACTGTGTGTATTTGCTTGTATTGAAAGTCTTCCAGCTCTTCATTTCCCAGGGCATATAAAATTGTTGAAATTCCATGGGAAAGGATTGTTTTGGGTACGTAAACATACTGACAAGCATTTTTAGAGCTCAGGAAGAGCAGGCCCTTAAAAGTTGTGGGAGTCAAACACATCTATCTAGCACGCTCATGCACCTTCCTCTAGGCAGTGTATTGTGTTGGGACATCAGAAGACTAATTTTTTCAGAGATTAAGTCTTTCCCAAGAGTTTTATCCATGTTGATGAAGTCAGGAGAAAACAACTCTGCTGTTACTTCCTGGAGCATATGTATTTACCTCCTAGAAAAGTTATGCAATAAATAAAGCAAGACTTGGCCTAGCCAAGGTTGATGGAAAGTTCCAAAGGAAACGTCTGTGTACAGTTAGTGTTTTTGTTGAAGTTTTTGTTGCACTTGCTAAAAAGAGGAGTAGATATGTAAACAAACAAGACAAGCTTAAGTCAGGCTAAACATAGAGATTTATTTTCCAATTAATCAAGTATTTATTATGAAATGAGTAATTTGCAAGATAAACAATAGCTGCCAGGGAAAACAGCAAATTTAAGTGTATTCACTACAGTCCCAAACATTCAATCTTCTGGCTTGCATATTGTCCTTAAGCCAGTAACCAAATCTTAACATGATGAGCTAATCTGAAGAACATGCTTTGTCTCTTCTGTGTTCCGTGATTCCTCAGTTTGGCCGAGGCAGCCCCAGTTTTTCCTGTGCACTTTCAGCCGGTGGCTGTCCAGCCAGCCTCTGTCTCCAGCCGACCCTGTCAGACATCAGCAGCTGTCCGATGGGGTATTGGACATGTTGTGCTGGGAGCATCTCCTGGGGAGGATGACTCTCAAATGGGGTGGGGTGAGTGGCCCCCCACCCAGTCACCCTTCTGAGCACGCAGACAGGGAGATCCTCCACTGTGGGCAAGTCTGTCTGTCTCTTCACCAGGATACGGTGAAGAGCTTCATGCAAGCAGAGATTTCCATCAAAGTTCTCAATCCCAAATACTCGAGGGATCAGATGGGGACGGATCCGTATGCCCCAAAGGCTGGGTATGTGACCAACAAGCAGAGGAATTTAGCTTGTTGGCTCTGTGTGTTGTGAGGGCTGCCAAATCTGTGCAAGAACAGAGAAGGTGTTCTTTTGACTTTGTAGAGATTGTGTTTGTGGGTGGTGGTGGTGGGCACAGCGGCTGTTTGCTTGTTTGCTTTTAATAGTGGTAAAAGGGATTTGCAGAAAGGCAGTTGTCTTATAAAAATTTGCTTTTGCTGAGAACCCTGTAAGAAATTGCCATAAAAGTCAGTGTTCTGTTAAGTCCTCCTTCCCACCATCCTGCTGCCACTTTCTTATTTATAGAGCCTTTCCCAAGAACCTTCTTGTAATCCCACCCCTATATGTCTTGTATGTGTAAAAGTGCTGGAGAAGCACCGCACGCTGTCCAAAGCACAGTGCTTTTTGCTGCTTCTAGCCTTTACCATCCTGAGTGAGAAAAGGAGTACTCTTTAATGGGACTTCTGATAAGCTCTGGGAAAATTTTGTCCTCACTGATGTCCTTTAAATATTTTTTCTGAAAGAATGAACTTTGACATAATTGGACCTTGAAAATTAAGTGATTATCTTCCAGATAGCATATCTGAAATGTATGTGTCTGCGTTCAGAGAGCAATGCCTCAGATTCTTAACATTTTAAAATGCCATTGTAAATAAACAGTCCTTGGAAGTGTTTGCTGAAGATGTCACTGTCAAATTAAGGTAAAAATCATGTAACAGGATGTCTGATTCGAGTGGCAGGGAGAATGAAAAATCTCTGCCTTTCTGTGACTTTTTTGGAGACCTGGAAGTCTTGCATCAGTTCTCAGGCAGTAAATGGATTTGGCTCCACGCGCCAAAATACCCACAAGTGGCAAACTTACTGCGTGCTGAGAAGGGGGAAGGAAAAAGGATATGGTCCCTGTCTGAGAGATGCTTGTCTCTTCGCAGTATGTGGGATAAGCACTTGAACAGGAACTCCTGGGTACTATGAATAGGGATTTCCTGCTGCAATGTTTTCAGAGGATTCAATAGACTGTGTAGGGATTTTCTAGGGAAAAAAAAGGTGGATTTTTTAACAGGTAGAATAGCATAAAAAAAAACCTTAATGTAAAGAAAGGCAGAATGCATATAAATAGAGAGGAGCGGAGCCTGGGATGATCACTGGAAAAGGCAGACACTGCTGATGTAATTTTCACAAGTGATGAGGGTGGGAAATGTAGTGAGAGAGTCCTGACGTTTGCCAGAACTATCATCTTTTTGACTAGCAGAAAGTGCTGTCTGGCCCTTGAGCGGTTTAGGTGGATTTCGGGTATTTGTAAATTTCAGCAGGTATTTTTAAAACAGCCGCAGCAATTGATGGCACAGGTTTTACTTGGCAATTTCCAGGTGACTTTCCAAGTCAAAATGGTAGAAATAATTGTTTACTTTAACATAAAATTATTGATATTCTGTCGACAGCCTAGTCATGAAGTTTTTGAGTCATTTGATAGTTTGGGCTAGAAATACCAAGGTTTGCAAAGCTCTCTTACTCCTTTGAGCCGTACGCTGTATCGTTTGTATTTGTAATCCTCAACAGTGCCAGAATTAAGTTTATAATATGCATCCTCAAGTACTTTGAACAGTGTTTGGGTTCTTATTTACTGGAAGATAAGTGCTCTTTGAGTGTCTACAAACTTGGAATGGATGTAGAGTACTGGATTTAACACGGCCTTGTACTGACACTAATAATATTGTTGAAATATTGGGCATCAGCGTAGCTCAAATGCTTGCTTGCTCCTTGTTTGCAAGCTCTCCCTACAGCACAGTAAATGTCAGTAATTATCCCCACATTATTTTAAATGCCATTGCTAAGGCCAAGCGTTTTAAAATGCTACTTCTACTTAAATATATTGTAGATACCTTTAGGCTAGAAGGAATTTTAAGGAAATAAATGACCTGTGGCTCCATGAAAGTTTAAATAAGCAATTTCCTTTGTCAGCAAACAGAATCTTGTTTATCCTTATGTGTGCTTTCAAAGAAATGTTAATACTCAGAATACAATTTTTGTACCTTTATTGAGAGCTCTATTTTATGTAAGAGAAAATAGTGATTTAGAATGGTGAAGTCAAATCCTCAAGGTTTTGTAGAAATTACTTTCAAGATTACCATTCTGACTTTTTATATGAAACTTTTGTTTCTGAGGAAAAAACAAGCTAATAGAAATCCTGAGCAGACTTACGTGGGAAGCAAGCCACTGGCAGTGCTCAGTCATCTGTCTGGTTTCATCTGGTGTATCAACAGCATGTTACTCGAGTATTTCCAGATTCTGGAAGTGTCTTGGTGCTGGTAGGTCTCATTCTACCCAGCGAATGCACAGATACATTCATCTTTGCCTGCTACTTTTCACCAGCCTTCATTGGGATGGCCAAAGCGGGGTGGATCTCTTCCGCTGCTGCCTGCTGTGTTGGGTGATCTCATGTGATGGGTATGCTTATATTCAGGAGAAAGTGATTTTAGGGAGGAAAGACAGGTAGGATATTAGTTTTCTTTGGGAAACTGTGAGGGCCAGGCACATGTGCCAACTGAGATGCAGGTTAGGTCAGGAAAGAACCCCCCCATTTCTGAGGAGGAATGGCAATGGAAGGGCATGTTTCTTTGGCTGTGGGAACAGCGAGTTCTGCAAGCTGTTGACAGTTGGAGCAGCAGCATCAAAATGCACGTGGAAAATGATGTTGGAATTTATGCTTTGTAATAACAACCTGGGGTGCTTCAACTTTGCTCACAATTAGATGCTTTTGGCAGAATAGAATAACTTTTCTGTCATTAATGTTCTGGACTAAAAATGTTATTACTTCTTCAACAGCAAGCACTTTCAGATTTATTTTTTTTTCCTATATATAGTCTAGGTGATGAGGTAGAAGAGGAAGGAAAGGAAGAATCAGGAAGAGATGTGGAGTATTTTGGTGACTGTCTGCTGGCAATGTAGGAGGTGACTACTGTACCTTAAGTGACGAGTTTCTGTTTCCTGACTGTTACAGATACTCTCTAGGCCAGCCTACATTTGAATTTCACGTTCTAAGTTTCTAGCAACTATTCTTTCACTCAGGACACAGACCAGTCTTGGCCTTTTAAGTGTAGCTATTTTATCTTTAAACAGCGAATTTTCTCCGCCCCCCCCCCCCCCCACCCACCACCCTCTCCCCCCCCCCCCCCTTTCTGTCTGTTCCCCAGCCTGCTTGACACTTCTAAGCCATAATTTAGTTCTTTCCTGCTTTAGCAAAAACAGCTCAAAAGAACATGGGTCATTGTCTTCTGGATGCTGTGTGAAATCCTTTGCCTTAATATGCAGCTATACTATTAGTAATGCAAAATCTTCGAATATATCAATTAGTGAATCTGCTTCCATGATATCATAATTCTAGATGAGTCTGATGCCCAAAGGAAGGACTTGACAGTTTTGCAAATTCTGTGTCCAGTCATTGTGTTCAGAGGGATGAAATAAAAGTGTTGTCATAATTTGTGAGGTTTTGGGGGTGGGGGGGCGGTGGTGGTTGCGTATGGGTTTTCTTGGGTTAGTTTTGCCTGTTCCCTTAAGGAGTTCATAAGGCCATATCACTCATAATGGGTCCTGGGTATCATCAGTTCATCACCCCGTAAATGTCTTAAATGCCATTTTGGATATGGACTGATGACAGAGATCTAGTGCAGTGGTGTAACAAGAGATAGATTGGAGCCTGAGCTAATCTAGTTTTAAGCACAGGAATTACTCCATTTGAAGCTAGTACTGCAGTGTTTGTGTCCAGTGCTTTCTGGGATTGGTGACAAGTGATGCTTCTGCAGGGAGCTGTTGTACCCATACAGGGTTCAGGGTCTCACTGCCAGAGCTTGACACTGCCCACTGTCACCTTGAATGTGGCTTTGCCCTTCTGAAGTTGATTTCCACACTGGTTATCTGGTTCAGAAAAGGGAAACCTGCTGAGTTTCTTTACTGTGCCTAAACTCCATGCTTCTAGACATGCGGTGTTCAGTCCAGTTTCTTCCAACGGCAAGATATGTCCTTACCAAGTTATGTCAATTGTCTGATAGCTTCCAAAATACTAGTTTCAGAGGGAAGGAGACTACTGAGTTGCACAAATACAGCACTACTTCCATAAATACCCTTCCTACTAGTGTGTGTTGATATTCATTCTGTGTTTGCATCATTCTGAGAAGTGACAGTTTTCTGAGCCACACTCAGCTCCATCCTTGAACTAAAATAAAATGTTGTTTCCAGAATGTCTGCTGTACTCACAAAGTTTGACATCACTGGAAAAAGAGGTTTGCATCCACAGACCTTAAAATTAATATTTGTCTTTCATGTCAGTTACGTGGCATACGTGATGTGAGTGGTTTTATGGACTGAAATTTGTTCATCCTGTTCTGCTCCTTGATGTTGACCACTTAAAAGATCATTTCATAACATTATCTAAATCACTTATCCCTCATGTCTGTCCAGAGCAGATGGGCATTCTCTCGCTAAAATAGTGTGCCTAAAGGTCTTAGGGGGAACTTTTAAAAAGTCTGGAAGAATGATTTATGCCAGCAGCCTAGGCTACAACTGTACTAGCTACTTTTCTGTCTGTTTGCTGTTGGTTAAATTGACAGGCAACAGTCAGTCAGCCGATTCTGCTGACTAATGAATATTGTACAATTAACAAAAGCTGAACTGTTCAATCAAAAGTTTCAATTTCGTGTAATGTCAGCATGAAATTTGCTGTTGTCTGTAAGATTGAGTCTGCCATGGATTTCAGAAGATACTGGCAGTAAGCGATCATCAGAGATTAACTTCAAGAATTATTTTTGAAATGTGATTGAATAAGCTACTGCCAAAGGCATTTTTGTTAGTTCGTGGCACTTCTGATCTCTGCTTAATTAGAAATATTGAACTGTTGTGGTGTATTTACAGACTCTCGGGGTACAAGTCTTTGTCTCTGATATTCATGTTCCAGTTAGTGCTGTTGTCTCTGTAACACGTGGAAAATTAGTGTGATAATGGAACTAGGTTTCGGAGTCTTTCCACTTTTTACTGTCTTATACATGTTACTCAGGTACGTAATAAGAGTCGCGTAGCACATGGCTCAAGAGGTAAGTAGTGTATTAACCATTAATCTAGTATTGTGGTTGAGACATTAATTGCCAGCTATGAGGACAATCTTGGATACCTCTTTTAAGAGCATTAAATCCATGCAATATTGTGCTGATCTGGCAGGAAAGACCTTTTTCCTTTTCTATTTTATACAGCCTCTGTAACTGCAAGGACAACATAAAAATCATGTTTTTGAAATGTGCTTTATGTGTTTTAAATTCTGTAGCTTGCACATGCAAGACTTTCTTGTATACTTGCTGTGGAAAGCATCTGTCACGCTAAAATTAATTTGTCAATGACATGATTATTAAAATGTCCTGTTCACTTAAAGACATTCTGTTTTCAGATCAATGTTAGGGGCCTTGTAAGAGTAAGTCTTAGGTATGGAGTTGCTTCAAGAGCAAGAAATACAAGACCAGAGTTGTTTTGTGAGAAGCTGACTTGAGTAATTGTTTATTTCTGTGAAAACTGCTTTTTATATCCAGTAGACACAATTAAAGCTGCATTTATTGGAATGAACAGCCTCACTGCCATACAGGTAGAAGACAGATTATAAAGACATATGTGATATTGTAGTGGAGCCCCTGAGAATGAATGGTCTAATCAGGACTAAATCAAATTGTCTGGGTTCTGTAATGAGAAGACTCAGGCTTGCTTTTATCCCTCCAGCTAGCTGAGAAAACTCTCCGCTGCATTTTACAAGGAGAGATTGTGCTATCATTTGGAGATCATAATAGTAGCAACAAAGAGAATGCAAGCCATCTCCAATTTATTTTGGCCTACTTAGTCCAGTGTTTGATGTATCTGATGTATTGTTTACACTGTGAAGTTAAATATTTCATCTGTTACATTTAAATGAAAATAAACAGAACCTAGAATGAGGAAAAAGGCGTGATAAGTAAATACTTGGGGAAAAATATTCCTCTGTACTTACAGCACTTTAACAGGGAGGAAAAAAAATGCCTGTAACGCATTCTTGTGATGTTTCTTTTTTTGTTAGGTGCTTTGAAGAGTGAGTTAACATAGTGCCTGCTTCTAGAATTCTAGGACCTGTGCTGCCTCATGGGTTAACAAAATACAAGATTTTTCCGTGCTCTCAACTTTAGCCTGTAGCTGTGAGAGTCCTGTAGCACACAAATGTTGGCCGTTAGAAATGTAACTGCTGGTCACGTCTGCTCTCTGCTGTGATTCCTGTGAGCTCTGCAGGTTGGGTGCCCTCGATTTGGCTTTGGTTTGGCAGATGAGTGAAGGGAGGAGGGTGGCAGTATCTTCCTAATCCTATGGCTTCAACCAACTTCTGCTTTTTGCTTGTGGCTGTCAACATCCTTCATGTGATTCCAGTGACCGGCCCAGCTCTGGGACCTCCTCTTGGCCTGTTCGGCTTCTGTCCCCAGGCAAGGCCATTGATCACACGTGGCCAGTCCTGCTGGGCTGTGCGGCTTCTGCCGAGCCAGGGCAAATGGTTTTTAATTGCTTGCTGTTAACTCTGGAGGGACTGCCATTTAATTTAACTTTAAATTCTGAGCTATGAGGACCTTTCAAACAAGTTAACCTTCCTCTATGAAATATGATCAATGCGTTGAACAACACTGAATTAACATGTTTACATATGGTGGTGTAAAAGTAGAACCTTTCCCCATGTATTGCAGAGAAGATGTTATACTTCACTCTCATTTGTAAATTTGTAGTTTTTTTTTAGCGTGAGGAATCTGATATTTAATGCTTTTCTTTTATGTTTGTTATGTCAGAAAACATAATTCTCAAAGCTAGCGGCTTCATTTTCTGTTGGGTGGCTCTCCTTTTAAAACTCTACATGGTGTTGCTGCTGGTTCTTCATCTTTGCTGTCTTTTACTTTCCATCTCTTTCACCAAACAATGAGGCTACTCCAGGAGTCCCAACGTCCTATTTGGTGTCTTGTCACATCAGGAAAAAAAAATGTGTTGGTTACCTGTAAACAAACTAAAACCTGCTATCTGACATTGTGGTGTTTTATTCAAAGACCAACATGATGTTTTGTTTGTAACTGTGGGACACAGCTGGGGCTCACTTGTGTGAGCACTAGCCAGGTAGGGTGACCATGTATCTTGGATCTTGTCATGATGTTTCTCCCAAAAACTGCATGGAACAGAATTAAGGTTTACAAGGGTAACTTTTAATTTGTAACTCAATCAATTACAGTGCAGGGCTGGAACAGGCATGAATGCCATAAAAAGTAGAAAGTCTGTGGAATTACAGGCTTAGGCAAAATTTGTCCAGCCTGCATATTTTTCTAAGAAAATCCTCTGAAGTTTAAATTTATTAGACTCTGTAGAAGAGGGACTGGGATCCACCTTGAAAAGTATTCTTCATGCAGATGGGGATGTCATCATGATGAGTATCTTCACAACTACAGAAATAGAGCATTTCTACCCTGCCCAGACCTGTGGCTGTTGAGGTTGATTAAAACATAGGACAGTTGTCTTTCATATGCTCTAATAAAAATTTAAATTTAACCTGTAGCAGGTAAATAGTTTTTTCTGATGACATGAAAATCACTTGAGGTAGATCTGCTTAATTTTTTTTTTCTGCTAGTTGCACCTCCAGCAGTCATGTACAACCACATTCTGTGCTTTCAATGGGATAGCCAGAAATGGACGAAAAACATGTGAATAGTGTTCCTGCTACTGTTGCTGAGACGGGAAAAAATAATTCTGAAACTTGGCAGCTTCAGCCATTCAGTTGCCAAGTGTATATTACGTGTGGCTCTGGGTATTAGCTTCACTGCAGAGGAGGATAAAGGAAAGAAGGTGTGAAAGGATCAAATTCATTTATAGTTCATTGTCTCTTCCTACCATGGGCAATATTAAATAGCTTATACTCAGCCTGTGTCAGTGGTGTTTGCTGTGGCATTAGTAACAAAAAAAGGAACACTATCTGTTCTTTTGCATCTGGGGATTTGTAGTGAGATCTGTTAAAAGAGCTGTGAAGATTTGAAGGTGAGAGGATAATAAATTATGAAGAAAAAAAAAGCCATCTCACCGTAGTGTTAATGCAACATATTAGCAAAACTTAAGCATTCAAAACCATACAGGATTCTTACATTGAGGTGTCTTCTTTAACCCTGAAATTGGTGCTGTATTAACCCTTTGTTACTGTTTTTCCCCACAAAAGTATGCACTGAAGAAACAAAACGAAGTATGGATCCTGAGGTTATATGGGTATAAGACTGCCGTTTTAACATTTTAAGATAAAGTATTACTATTTTTGGAGTCACTTCACTTCCTCAGAAGCAGAACTTATTTAGTAAGCTATGAAGCCAGCAGATTTATAAGGCTATCCAATTCCATCTCCACTATCAAGTCTGTAAGCATGCTGTTTGTACAGCTAGGAAGACTTTTCAGAGTCTACTGGGAATACTGGGAGTGGCTTCAGCAACAAGTGGGCGTGGGTTGAGGTTTGCCCAATTACCTTAGACATGACCTAAAACCCTCCTGGGTTTTACTTGTTCATTGCCCTTAGAAGTCTGTTTGCTTTACTGCTGCCAGGTTCTTCAGCAGGTCTGGTGCAGTCCTTCATACCAGGCTTCTGGAGAGCAACATGATTTTTCGTAGCAAATGTCATAAACATGTAAGCAGTATCTTTGCTGATGAGGTACTGCTGCTGTCTGTAGAGCTGTCTGCCCACTTTTGTGAGCAAAAATGGATGATAATCTTCAGAAGCCACATGCCCCTTAAGCTTGGAAATAAATAGCTGGTTGCAGTGATGGGCTTTTGCCACCCATTGCTTGGTAGCTACTAAAACTTCTGAGTACCTGCAGGCCTCCTGTGTTAGCAGGTTTGCCTGCTGAAAATACCTGGAGCCAAACCCTTGTAAGTCATTCGATGAATTTGACTTGCTCTCCTTTTTAAGAACTCCACATCAACCGTTGCAGAGAATCAAGTGTGTACATTTTCAAATTATTGGATGGATAATTTCTTCAATGACTGTTAATGAGCAAAGCATACTTAACATCCAACCTTCAGGCTGCCTTGCATGTGTAGGGCCTCCATTACGTAGCTCTTCTCCCTGCTGGCGAGTGTAAGTTCTGGTACAGCTGGGGTTTCACTTCAAAGGCTAGCACTTGCAAGTTCAGATCTCATTTCCAAGAACCTTCAGTAATATCACTTGATGTCAAGATTTCCATTAACTTCAAGCTATATAAATTGCTCTCCTAAAATGCTCATGGAAAAGGCAATGAAGGCAAGTCAAGCCTGGTCCTCTGAGCTTGAGAAGACCGAAGGGGTATATTCCTGTCGTCTGGACAGATGGGCACCTGAAATGAGTTAGAATGAAGCTATATGGCATCGAGTTTCGAACTGAGAAATTGGTGCTCTTATAAACCCTGAAATTTTGTGGTGCAGCTCTGTTGAGGTCTGTTTGTCTGTTCAGGCCTTGGTGAGTTGATACCAGGCGGCTTGCGCTGCAATTAGTTTGTGCTGAGCCTGAGCTAATCACCATCTCTGAGACCATGTACTTGCCTGGGCTGGGTACAGTGCTGACACAAGCACTGGGAATGGCCTCTTAGAAATTCAGGGGAACTCCCTGGAGGTTGTGTAGGTATCCCCTTAGCACTGACCTTTCAGGAGGGAAGAAGGAACATGGGGGATGTACACCACCTTTGTGCTCCTTGCTCCTAAAGTTTAGCAGAACCGTTTAGTGGAAGTTAATGTTATATTCTGGAAGACCTTAAATGTCTCATCGAAGAAATTTCTTTGGTTGGTGGCATTACGTGAGGATGGTAGGACTTTGAATGTGGCTTCATCTGATTGTGACTCAATTATATGCAAATGTAGAAGTTTTTTTTTAAAAACATTTATTTCATTTTACCTGACACTCTTATAAAATATTTACAGTTACATTAGTTACGTTTTGTATACTTGGTGACTGATTCTTGTGATGCTGGAACATTAGAACAGAGTTGTTTTCTAGTTTTTGAGGAGGACTCGTGTTACATATCTACTTGGTGATTGGAATTATTTGCATATTTTTCTTTTAATCTGAAGCTCCCAAGAAATCCTAGTTAATCTCCAACAAAAACATTGCCTTTACTCATACTCTGAGAGGCTTTACTGTCATGACTTTTAAACGTGCTTACACTGTGACTAGCTGTCAAAGATTCTGCATTTATCTTGCATCCGTTCCTATCTGAACTTCAAGCACTTTGAAAGACTGTGAAACAGGTCATAAATACATAGGCTGACCTTGTGAATTTTATGGTGTGGAAGCCTGTCATGTACTTGATGGTCATAGTAACAGTGGTGGTGGTCATGTTGAGTTCCTAGATTTTTACACATTAAAGCAACTCTCCAAAGCAGAACATTTCTTATGGTCAGGATACAGTAAGACGAATTAATATAGACATGAAATAATTTTACCTCTGGAAAGACCTCAGTGCTTTAAGTGAAGCTTCGGGTCCTTAGATGATGACCCTTTGAGGAGCCTCTTCACGTCTGCACTTTATCGCTTAAATAATAATTAAAATGCCCAAGCATGTGTGTAATAGTGACCGAGGAACAACTAGTATCTTAACATAAGATCTAGGGAGTTTTCATCCTATGAAGTGATGTATGAGCTGACACTGGCTCAGAGGCACTACCTGAATACAAGAAAGCCAGGGTGAGAATACTAAGTGAATAAAAGACAAGTGCTAATATACCTGGTGGTGCTTGATGGGCTGTGTCGTTTTCCTTTAGTCTCTTAATGCCTGCAAAGGGGGAAGAAAATAAAGACAATGTCAGAAATGGGCTGTAGTGAGTGAAGGACAGAAGAGCGAGCTCCTGGCGCCTGTGATACCGATACACATCTTGAACTTGCTTATTTATAGCTTGCATGTCTCATAGATTTGGAAATAGAAGAGCTATTTGGTCACAGTCCTGCAGTAGCGCATGCTTGGTAAGGTGGAGTAACTTAGTATTTTTTTTTTAAATTTTTTAAAATTTTAATCTTTGTTACTAGTAGCGGTTTATAACAGTTTATTAATTTGTTTCTTTTAAGGCGAGTGTGTTTCTCTTGAGACTGACGGATGCATCCTGTTTCTCAATTGTATAAAGATAGAGTTCTCATCTTAGTTTTCTGGCCTAAACTTGAGATGTGTTTTCATGTTGGCAAAGGGATAATTTTTGGACTGTGTTCAAGGTCTCAAGATTTTACCATATCTGGATGTCCACTTGCCTGCGTTTGTTCCCCTTTGGCTTTCATCTTTCTGGCTTACTGGCAGGAACACTGAAGGAAACAGCCAGTTTTGAGTGACAGACATGGAGTATTCTCAGTAAGGGCTCCCTGAATGAGCGAGTGTGACTATTCACATTGGAAGCTTAATTCCCAGGATTGGTCTCCATTTGGAGAACAAGCAGGAGGGTTTAATGGCTGTGCAGCTGATGAAAACTAACTGGGGCTACACAAATTCAGAGATGTAGACAGCTATCAGT
The DNA here is from genome assembly GCF_000690535.1 of Cariama cristata. NCBI lineage: Eukaryota > Metazoa > Chordata > Aves > Cariamiformes > Cariamidae > Cariama > Cariama cristata. The sequence continues at coordinate 156,353 of NW_009618064.1, read as the reverse complement.
TGCCAACTGAGTTAAAACAGATTGTTAGCCAGTTCTCTGTGGATTTGATTAATGACCTGAGTCAGTTGTTCTTGAGCATATCGCTGCCAAAGTGTGTGAAACGATGAAAACAGGAAACTTGTGTGACTTGAATCTCTTTGCTACCGTGGTGTCAGCAGACATAATGAAACAGAGGCTTTGAGTGTGGGCTGAACAACGTGGAGAAGAAAAGGATATTTAAGGACTGATTATACCTCTGCCGCACCCAGGCCGTGGACCGCTCTGGGATGCGGGAACTGGCAATGGTCTGTGAGGAACTACCTGCTTCCTTGAGATTGCAGGGATATATCTCAGCTTTTGCTCTCTGCCCCGACATATGTTTCCTGCTCTTGGGTTTGGGACTGTGAAGAGAGCATGGCTGTAAGAAAAGGAATTTCAGAGTTGCCTGTGGAGCATCTCGGAGCTCCATATCAAATGTGCAGTGCAACAGGGCTTCCTTCTATTCTGCCAGCAGGGAGGTAGAAGGGGAGTAGGACAGAGCAGTGTCCTAGTTATAGCAAATACTGGGAGCAAGTGGCAAAGAGGAGGAGGAAATCAAGTTTGATTGGGAAAATTCCCTATAATTTTGGTCGTGACTGTATTAGGAAGTTTGCACCAGCTCTTGTGCAGGCAAACCCCTTCTGAAGCATCCCAATCTTCCCAGGAAAGCTAACGGTGTTTGCATTGTGCTGTAGTTGCTTCGCAACAGAGTGTGTTCAGCATTTGCTGAGAACTTTTACCACCTTGTGGTAAGTGGCTAAGACTGAACTTGCTGGTGTCCATATCTGCATTTTTGACAGATAGCTTTTGCAAGGCTGGTAGGGCAGAAGTGAGTAAGAAGTGAGATGACCATTCTGATCCCTGTGGCTGAACATGATACTAATGACTAGTAATGTTTAGTTCCAGTGTAAGTTGAAGGTGCTGTGAGTAAAAGGCAGAGGATACAATAGGTGTGAGCAGATTCTTCTTTATCTCCTGCAATACCTGTTTCATTTTCATCTAGGTTTTAAATATTATCACCAGCTTCTATAAAATACTTTGTATTAATGCACACTACTAAGTGCAACAGTGATGATTAAGTAATCTCTAAGGTTATTACAAGTTAAATATTATCACCAGCTTCTATAAAATACTTTGTATTAATGCACACTACTAAGTGCAACAGTGATGCAACAGTAGTGCAACAGTAATCTCTAAGGCTATTACAAGTCTAAACCTGAGAAAGTTTAAAATGCTTTTTATGCCTAATAAACAAACATACTAAATTAGAAAATTACTCTTATGTAAACATGTGAAAGAAAGACAAATATGTCTGCCTGGTGATAAGCCAGGACCGATTAATTCACAAAAGATCTGGTCAACCTGTTAGTAGAAGTACATTGAGCAGTACATTGAGCACTTTCTTTTCCCAGAGGAGCTTTTTTGTGAAACCAGTTCCCTGGCAGACCTGACCAGCATCTGTCTTTCCGTGCGCAGTGCGGTAGCAAGCAAGGTGGTGGAGTTATTCTTCTCAGTACAAGGCTACAACACATCCAGGTGAGAGCAATTCCATTTCCAGGCTTTTAAGCAAAAGATTCCTCCATTTTAGGTTTTAGTTAAGTATTTTCTTCTATTAAGTGTTAATAGTCTTATTGTGTGGGTTTTTTTTCCTTTGAATAAACTGACAGTTTGGATTATTGGTTTACTCAGATACACATGGCTTTAAGCAATGAACCTTTCTTGGTGTTCTTGTAGGAACCAAGAGCAACTGGGTGATAAAGCAAATTGTTGTACAGAATCAGGTGGTGAAGATTGCCTCTGCCACCATTCCAAACACATGTACTCATAATTCTCCTGGTAGATGTTTTACAGCTGTGTAAATAATTATTATGTGCTGCTGCTTATCTAGCTTTCTTGCTTTGTTTCTAAAATTGTAATACTGATCTTAATTCTGTGTATAATGTTTCCCCTACCAACTCAAACAACTCATTCCCTTGAGTTCATGTTTTTAATTGCAGCTTTAGATCAACTCTCCTTTTTAATGTAACATTTCTTTCCTTTTGATCTTGATACCTACTTCAAATATGTTGTAATTAAGTATGCATCTACCACATCCTAAATGTTCAGTCTGAAAAACTGCTGTAAAGCTGAAATTGCCCTCTGTTCTTAATTCAGTGAGCCAGGAAGGTCTAAAGATAAGAAGCTTGCAAACCACAGATTTTGTTTTTACTGTTATTTTGAGTGTTACAATATTTTTAAGCCTGCTAGTTTTAGTTTATTTGTTATAAGTGCTGCTAACTTCTATCGGACTCCGGAGGGCAGTTGCCAAAGCACTTAAAATAGCTCACAGATCCGTCCATCTGATAGCTTAGTTCTGAATGCGGCTATGATAGAAATATTTAAAGAAAATGCAGACTTCTGTGATGTACCTAATTATGTGCTGTTGTACCCCATTTCTTCATGGTGCATAAGCGTGTAACTACAGGATTTTGTTCATCACAGTAATGGTGGGTCTGGGCACATTCTGCTGAGAGCTGGATGTCCTGACACAGCTGTGTCTGACTTGGTGAGGAGCGCAAGGGCTACCTGAGAGTACTTTATTATAACTGACTCATCTCCAGTGAGAAAACTGAATGTCTCTAAAACATATGACGTGTTCTGGTGCAGTTGGAGACAGACAGATGTGTGTGTTTTAATAAGGTACTATAAAAATGCATATATATGCCCTGCATGTTTAAAATCTTGTCTGTGAAGCTCTTAAAGCTCTACTGAGAGACCTCTCCACCTTTACTGTAATGGTGTCTGCAGACTTTCTGTGCAAATGTGACAGAACAAAGTATTTCACTGAGGTTTAAAATGGCCTAGGGGAAAAAGCAAGTGGTACTGTCAGAGTGTTAGAGATTATCTTGGCGCTCATTCTGGATTCATCTTCCCTAGTTCTTTCTCTGTCAACAGGAGTTATAAAATACAGTATCCACTGGCCCAGTGCTCTGAGATTGTATATGTCAAACCATCCTTTCAGCCTTACTTAACTGCTTTGTCTTCTCTGAGCTGTTTGATAATGATTTAACCATTATTATTTGAGTCCCTGAATCAGTCTGCGTGGAAGGCTATATAAGATGCTAGAGGTTGTCTTATAGCTGGAAATGTGCTTTGTGTTAGTAGATCTGGAACATGGTCTCTGCTAATGAAGTTACTCTACCTTAAAGCAAAACCAAAGGGTACTTCTAACCCCTCTTCCCACCCCCTGAAATACCGCACTGGATGTCACTCATCAGATTCTAAAAAGGGGTGAAGGTTTTTCTTGTCCATTAGTATGACTCACTGAGGTACCACCACAAAAATACTGTTTCCTCTGAAGCTGGATGACTTTTCCAGGGAGCTCACTTTTAATATTTAGTGACTTCTCCACACTAGCAAGTGGAATTGTGTAATCTGATAAAGTGAAATTTCATTTAATCAGATTAATAGTTTTAAAACTGTAGCCTTCCTAAAGGGTTTGTGAATGAACGGACACATGGGAAAACAAATATGGGCTAATTTTTAAAGCAGCTTGTTGCACTGCATCAAAACTCTGTGTAGATGCTTTTCTTCACTGTTAAAGTGGGCTAATTTGATTTAGTTTACTTCACTTCCAAACTTAAGTAATGAAATCATATTAAAGTCACTTTAATTCTGAAGGAAAGCATCCACATAGAGTTTAACTGATCTTCTTTAGGTCATATGTTAAACTAATGCCAGCCGACTTCCCTGAGCATGCCTGTGAAGTCATGCTCCAAGAGCTGTAGACCTTGTCCGAGAGCTTCCATCGACGTCAGTGACAATTTTAGTTCAGATAAAGGTGGCAGTCAGGCCCAACTGTATAATGTTATAGTGTGACTAAAATGCAAATATGTAATTAATTTCTACCCTGTAGATATGCTTGCTATATCCTAATTTGGTTTAATACTGAGTTAATGAAGCTCTAAGGAAATGTTTTTCGAGTAGTATGTTACGATAATTTGTTTCATCATTATGCATATTGACTATTGCAGCCTTTTGAAATTAAAATACATCCAAAGTACTTAAAGTCTGCTTTACATTTCTGTTACAGGTGAGACAGAGTACCTGTTGGCATGTATTACTGGTTTGAATGTAAACATTAGGGATTGGCTGCAGTAGAGTAGCTGTAACCCATTTCTATAATTGATTTGTAGGTTTAAAAAAAATAATAAAATAAACCGGGCTTTACATAAGTGCTTACTCTTTCTTTGCTTGGCAGTATCTGAAATAGAGAAATGCGGATGTGTGTTTCCAGGTCACTGGAACCACCTCGTTGCTCTAACACAGCACCACCCCAATAGCACTCGGTCACAGCGAGTGTTTTATGGGCAGGCTGTGACCCAGCTTTCAGAGGATTTTGTGTGTTTCGCTGGGAGGGAGGGGAGCACAGAAAAGATAATAAACATGTCACAAGGTATGAGAGGTTCCACGTAGGGTCCGGGGGATGGTTGTGTCCACCGCATAGGTCATTTGGTCATGACTAATCCGCTGTGGAGAGGGTAAGCTGTGGTCAGTGCAGACATTGGTTATTCTGTATTGTTTGGCCTGTGCCCAGGGATCACTCCTGAAAACAGGTGCCTCTTGGAGTACCGATGCAGCAGCCACGAAGGATGTACAGGAAGGGTCCTTTTGGCACTTGGCTGCACAGTATATTCAGTAAAACAACTGAGATCTTGACATGCAGAAAACAAGAGGTTGGAAGCATAAGGTACACCACCTAGTAAGTGCACTCATAAATGTCTTCTGTTGGTAGGTAATTATGTGATCCAATGTGAGAAGATTTTGTAAGTGTTCATAGTGATGTCCCAGTAATGTGTAGCAGAGGACAGGCACAGGTTTGTTTGAGAAGTTGTATGCAAGTGTTAAATTTTCCTTCTTGTGTTTTTCCTAAAGGCTGAAGTTAGAGCTTAACAAAGACTTGCATTGACCTCGGTGGTGTTTTTGAAGCAGACCTCAAACCTCAAGAAAAATCCTTATGTTTTGATATATTCCTTTCAGGACACTCCAGAAAGAAATAGCTTGAAAATATCTTGGCAGATAAAAATGTTAGAAGTACGTGAATGAAGCCTCCAAGGCATCCTGCTCTAGCCGAGCTGGCGTTCTGCTTGGCAAGCAGAAATCCGAGGAGATGCACACCATACTACGTGTGCCCTGATCCCAACTGTTCCTGACAGCAGCTTTAATGGGTCTGCTTTTTTGGTTTTGCATCATCATGTTTTACAGCGCCCCACTTTAAGGCAAAGCAGTGTTGCAAATGACCATCAGAGGAAGGGGCGAATGCTGAATTCTGGGATTCAAAATGTTTACAGGGATGTTGGCTTTGACTTCAGCACCCTGTGGCTGGGACTGTGTGTGGAAGCCAGCGTTTGCAAGGCATCAGTAGAACTGGGACACGAGCTACTTCAGTTTCAAGAGCTCATTGTACTTCTGTTAACTTCCCAAGCGAATGGGGGGAAACACTGGCATAAATGGGAAACTTGGGCTCTCATGTACCGTCTAGGCAGTCTGAAAAATGCCATGGCAGAGGGGGCTTATGCCTTACTTTATCGGTTACTTTGTGAGATGGGAAGTTGTTTGCAATAGTGAGATTCTGTCCTGGAGATTAGTCTGTGGCTACTGTGCTGCAGCATTTCCCCTGTTTAGATGCAATCCTGGCAGTTGATCTCTAACCTGAGAGGAGAATTTACAGCCTATTAGTACGTGCTAATTGCAACCATCAGCAATCACAGTTCCATCCGTAGGTGACATGGTGGCCTTGAAATCCTGAAATGGGTCAAAAGCTGTGTCACATAAAATTGCCTTTGAAAGTACAGAGCTGTCTGGGAGATTTACCGGGCAAGTGGGACAGGGTTAGCATCTCCTCCTGACTTAATCCATCCTTGCGCCTGGTTATGGGTCGTAAAAGTCTTGCTCTTTTAATAGGATGGTTACCCAGCATTCTGGCGTATTCTGTTGGCCAGACCCAACCAGATCCAGCGTAGCCCTGTCTGGCACATACTCTTGCTGACGGTCCTGTGATCTCTTTGAAGAGAATCATCTATTTCTTGTCATGCTCCTCCCTGCATCACCCCATCTGTTCATCGTGCTCTCACCCACTAATAGAATCAGGTCCTGGATTTTTCTGTTTTCTTGTTAAGAAATTGTTCCAGAGTTGTTGGTGGAGAGTTCACACGTTTTATTGCATTTCTTGGAGTTGGTCAGTTGTTTCATCTGACAACACGGGCTCTTCCAGGCCACTGCAAGCCTCCCATCTCTCCAGATTCTGTTTTCTGTGTGTTTGTGCTTATTGTGTTTGAAATATGTGGTGTTTTGTTTCCCTGCGTTGTTAATGGTGCCATTGGCAAGACTAGATGCTGGTGTGAAACCCATTGCCGTTAGCGTAAATGTGCATGATACTAGTAGTTTGACGTCTGGGAAGATTGTGTTTCCCAGTAAAACAGTAAAGGGGAAGAACATTTTGCAAGTGATTCATCATTTGCTGAGATGATTATATATCTTCTCTTCTTCAGGCTGTTTATCCACTGTGAATGAATGTCATGCGTTCCTCTTGATAAAAGAGGAACCTTCCTAAAATAAAAGGTACATACCTAAAATTGCACTCTGACAGCATAGAGAGGTTAGGTCTTGTGGATCAATACCTGAGCAAGCTGAACAGAGAATCTTGCTTTCATTTCAGCTACAGAGCTTTGGCTTCACCTTGGCCAGTTCACTTAAGCTGTGGCCTTTTTCCCCAAGAGTGGAGTAAAAGTAACACTTTCTTTTTTCCTTCTGTAATTCCTGATGTAATTTGTAAGCTCTTCAGGGTGGGGACTGCTCCTTACCCCGCCCAAGCCAGCACTCACTACTTTTGTCTCAGGGCAGTAAGAGGTAGGAAAGTGCAAGAATCTTTAACTCTGTTTTTATCACTTTATACTGATGAAAGCCCTGACATAAACATTGCTATACCAGCATAAAGATGTTTTGTTTAGTTTTTCTTGGTATAGCTCATTTTGTTTTGCTGATTTTGACACAGCTGAACCATAAATAGTTATGATAAGTTTGTGTATAATAAGCACATTTCCTGATGAGGTGTTGTGGCAAAGTTTGTTAAATATAGACTTCACCCTAGTGTGTACACAAAGCTGAACACAATTAAGCTGTGTGATGGGTGAAGCCTTATTATAATAACAGATAAAATCCTGAAGCTGGTCTTGCCTTTAAAATTGCACAACCATGCTGAGCGACAAATAATCCAGTACTTCACTCCAGCAGAGGTGTTTACCCAACCGTCTTCTCTTCTCCACGAGAAACTTTTTAAGGTAGATGTGTTTTGTAGTCTATAACCAGAACTGATAGAAGCAGGAGGTGTCCCGTGGTGTGAAATGGAGAGCTTAGTGGGTTCCCCCTGAGAGCATCGTGCTGGCAGCACACTCTCCCCTCTCGGTCACACTGCAGTCCAACTTGGTGACCTTTGGTTTTGCAGACAGGAGTTTAATTACATCTAGACTGGTCCCAGCTGGTTAGATCTCTAAATAGTTGCTTAATGCTCGACTGGAAATAGTGTGGTTCAAAAAGGAAAAGTTGGGTTTTGTCAGTTCAGTAGGATACTGCGCTTGCTGAGAGGCCAACCAGATTGTGCACCGGGGACAGTTGCTGGGAGCTTCTGGGAACAAGACCCGTGGGTCAGGCCAACCTGCGCTGCTTCAGTGCATTCCCTGGGCAGCGTTTCCTAGCTGTAACCCAAAAGTTACTGTGCGGACCTGAAATGGAGGCTGTTAACATAAACCTTGCTCCTCCGCACTTTGGGGGTGCGTCCGAGACAGAGCAATCTCTGCGAGTATGGAGCGTGTAGATAGCATATGTTGTACTGCTAGCAAGCGCAAATGCTGCTGGTCGGTCAGTGTAATGTAATGCAGGACTTGTGCTAGAGGCAAACAATCTTGTGTTTCAGTTTGAGCCTTCACACATTTTATTTATCAATACTTAGGTGGGAGGGGGAAGTGCCATAGTTTGCTCTCCTGTATAGCAGAGTGAAGGTGGAGCATTTCCGTGGGCTTCCTCAAAGTTGCTCCTTGTTTGTGTGGGTGGTGCAGACAAAAAAGCTGGTTTTGAGGTATTTCAAATGCTTTGGGTTTACTCTGTTTCTTTGTGTCCAAACCAGAGAGAGAAGTCGCGTTGGTTAAGAGGGTGGGAGGCTGTTAGTTCTGCTGGAAGAACATGAGCTATTTTTCATCGAGTTTCAGTGCTTTTTGGTTTGTAACTTCTTTTCAGCACTGTACTTGCTTACAGCGTATTGAATTCTCCAGCAGAAGTTTGTAATGGTACACTGGGGTAGGGATGCTGGTACTTTTATTAGATAACAGTATAATTCCTCACCTTACAGAAGCCTTTGGTTTTAGTTCTGAATCTTCTGCTGTGCTTATCTACCGCCTTTAGCTCACCAGAGCGATCCCATGCTCTTGTTTCTAAAATTGGATTTCACTGACATACCTTGGAGTTCCTCTGTGTGCTGCACAGTTAGTTCAACAAATACACAAAGCCAGCCTTTCACCAGGAGTATTTGCTTTGCAGGTGAAGACCTGATGAGATCTAATTTTTTTGTTGTTTTTTTAATCAAGCCATAGAACGCTATCTGTTTATTCATTAAAAAATGAACAGAAAAGATTGAGAGTGAAGCCTTGGCTATATGACAAAACATGCTTTAGAATGAAAGTAGTGCCTGGAGCATCTGCCCCCATTTCTTGGGAAGCGCTGGGGTGCTGAATGCCCCAGGGCTGTTACTGATCTCCTGAAACCCCTGGCTTTCAGAGGGGCTGGGCTATAACCCCCTTTGAAGGAAACCAACCCTTGGCCTGGTGACTTGAAAGAAATGCCACGAGCTGGCTCTCAGCCGTCTGTCCCCCGTTACGGCATTTTCTCATCTAGCTGAACGTCTGTCTACGGCAGTGCTGTCTGTTTTAACCCTGTTTGTCTAACAGAAATAGGCATAAACTGTCTTTCTTTTAAAGTACTTAGAATTTCTAGTTTTGAGGGGCTAAATAATTTCCGTGGCTTAGATGCTGAGTTTTTGTTGAGGTTACCGCAGTGACTGGAAATCCTGACAGTCTGACAATTAGGGTACCAAGCGTACAGCTGCTGTGCAATACAAGCGCTGTGTTTTTACAGCTATGGTGTTGGCTTCTCCTTGAATGTGAATCTCAAAATGAGGATTATAATATTTCAGCATCTTTGAAAAATATTTACTTGGACTTAAACTTCAAAGTTAAATAGTACCTCTACGAGTGCAATACATTTCTGCAGTAGTTTTACTTTATTGAGAGTTTGATTAATACTAGATTTGTAGAAGTAAAAGATTTTCTTCCAGTGATTTAACTGTAATAACTGAGAAGAATAAATGTCCTAATTTAATATTTACGTAGGTGTCCTAGTAATAGGCATCCTACGCCCTAATTATATAAGAAAGAAAAGTGTCGGTACTGACACGAGATCATATTTACTTATAGGATAAGAAGCACAGATTATATATCCCTTCTTTTGCCTCCTTGCATTAACACATGGAATGAACAAAACCTGTTTTATGAGGCATTAATTTACAGCTGGTTTATATTGATACACAGTTTTATATTTTGCTAAATAAGAGTCTGTTGCCATCATACTCAGTGTTTCTCAGCTTACAGATTGCACTGCCTTTCTTCCCCCCAAGAAAGATATTATTAGAGTCATTAGAGAAAATATTTATTCATAAGGAATTTGTACCTTAACACATCTTAATTTTCCAACTCTGCTATCTTTGGAGTTTTGTTTGATATTTGGTGTATTTCTTCAAATTTTCTTAATGTTACAATCTGTAGTTTTGCTAGACAGAAAAAACCCTCCATCCTGTATTTATGGATAAACCAGAAAATAATTGGCTGGTTTCTGTTGTTTAGTTTTGTATACTAGTTCTAGTTTCTATATTGGGCCTATTCATTTATGGGAAGACTTGTGAGAGAGGAATATTGCCAACTTAAGAGTTTTTAAATCCAGTAAACTGGAGGGAGTGAGCATCTTTAAGATTAAAGTGCTAGCTGTAACTAGACATGAATTTTTAAGTCATTCTAAACCAGAAGTCTTTTTAACTTCATTCATTGTGGCCATTTCTTTTAGGAAGAAATTTCTAAAGGCACACATGGCTGTTTTCTAGGGAGTGTAGGCTGTTTAAATGTCCTTTGAAATCTCTGCTGAAGTTTTATGAAACGTAAACCACAGTGAATGCAATTAATTAGTGCGGTCTCTTATCATTCAGTAGCAAAGAGGAACTGTTAAATGCTTTTAAAGCACTATGTTATAATAGAAAATTATTGTTATTCCTTAATATCAAGCTGACAAATCAGGGAATACAAGGACTAATTATGAAGGGTGGAAAACAATCATACTTTACAAAAGCTTTGTTTATGGCACAAGTTTGCCTGTCAAAGCAGACAGGGTGAAGCAACTAAATGATGTAGAATCTTATGTGCTCTTAAAGTCACCTTTTTTTGGTTGGGGAATTGATGCTTCTTTGTGACTTAGATAAATCCTTAAATCTCAGGTGCTTAAAAAAAAATTGTCGTCTTTTTAAGCAGTGCACTCTGCTTTGCAAATTAAAGTCTACCCAATGGTATAGAGCAGCTAACGGTTTTGCTGCTTTTAATGAAAGCAAACAGAAATTTCAGTCAGGGTGGGATCTCTGAATAAGGGTCGATGGTTTGGTTCACTTTGACTCTTGTTGTTAGTGACTGTAATGTCCTGATTCAGAAACGCGTCCCAGGGTCAGGGTGTAGCATTAGAACAGAAGTTCTGTTTTGCTCTTAACCTGTCCCCGGGTAGGGATGGATATTGTTGTGTTCATCTGTGTTTCTCTGGGTATAGCTGAGAATGAGTGAAAGCTGACTTGATTAAACAGGTCTGGACAGTGAGGCGACTGCAGGTCGTACCTAATAGCTCCATGCCTCTGATTTTGCTCATGGCTAAATTACACAAGCTAATTTCACACAGCCTTCTTTAGCACTAACAGTAGCGTGACAGTTGCTTTGTAAACCATTTCAATCTGTTTATTTTGAAGGAGCTTTCAAGGAGATAAGAGATGATCAAATGTGGCTCTGTAGCTCTTAAGTCTGATGCAGCCCGAGTCCTTGTTAGTGCTGAGAAGTGCCTCAACGTGCAATAAATGTACTCTTCTTCCATGGATGCTGTTAGCGTACCTTGACTGCAAGGTTAATGCTTTCGGTTGGAGGGGAACCTGAATGATAATAAAAGGAAACAGGATGATGTGGATGCAATAGGGAAAAACTCAGGCTCTATTAAAGTTGGTACCAAAATTCCCATGAGCTTTGATTGAATGGGCTTTTTGTTCACAGGACTTCAGGTGTACCTTGATGTAACAAAACTTTGGGATGGGAGTGTTCGTATTTTAAATAATTTGTGACCAAGTGGGGCTTTTCAGTTTAAAAACACAGTGCAAATAGATCATCAATGTCAATACTGCATCTGAAGGATGATATTTTTTCATAGTGAAAGGAAGTCTTGCACGGCTGCTCTTAACGTGGGTCCCATTTTATCCTCCCACGCTGCTCTAGCACATACATGTGCACTCCCTAACGCACACGGCCCTTGGCTGCACATCAGCTGAGGAATACTGTTTATTTTAGAAGGTTTTCAATTTAGCTTTACATTGTCATAGTAATAGGCTCTACACAGAGAATACTTTTCCTCTCAGGATCTTGAAATGCTTCAAAATAAACCTAATACTTCACTGATGTGTTATGTTATATTGCCATATGCCAACTTTCATAAGAAAAAGCTCCTGCTATGAAACATTAGTTTGCTATATGCTTCACTTGTTTGCATGATTATTCATATGGTACATTACAGACCTGATTGCCTGCGTTACTGTACTGAGGGCTGGTGGCTCTTATTGTCAAGTCATTTGTAATTTCTGCTATGCCTTTTTAAAAAAAGAAAATAATAAAAAGAGAGGGAGGGAGAGAAACAGTCTGCGTCTGCATTAGGTTAATACAGCTATGCTACTCCATGCAACTCCGCTATAGCCCAGCTAAGCTCCGTGTCACAGCAGCTGGAAAAAATGTTTTAAATGTTTTGCTCCAGATCACCTGCTTAAAACAATTTTGGCTTTTGAATCAGCTATAATCCTAGCCTGGACATACCATGAAATATACAGGCGTACATGCATATAGATATATGTATGCTATGCACATACGCATGTATAAATGTGTGTATATACATACGCTCTTGTACACAAACACACAAATACGGACACACACCCACAGTGTACTGGAGTTAGTACTGCTCTGTTAGCATATACCGTAGCCCGTGACTCCAGCAGTAACTGCTTGTTTTAGTTGCAGTTTCTCCTGACAAATCCTTGTGAAAAAAAGTGTTCCTGAATGTGATCTTCCGTGCATTTGAAGAGCTTTACTGTGAGATTGCTCCCCTCTTTCTTAAGTAGAGCTGGTAGAGCATGTTGTCTTCAAATGTTAGAGGTAGTGATTTTTTTTTAACGGAGATTGCTTAGTTTATCAGATAGACAGCTTTTATTAAAACACTTCTGTTACCGTAAGAAATATGCACAATTACAATGGAAAATATGGAACTGTTCCTTTTTTGGGCCACCAAAGTGAAAATGTTTCCTTTTTCAACAAGAAAATATTTTTTAATAAAAGTCTGACAACGTGTTGTCTTTCATCAGAATTTCTTGTGAGAAAAATTCTTACTTGCTTGTCAACTTGTCCCCTAACCCAGAGAAAGGCCTTCTTGTGTTGCAGCTTCTCCTCTGTTACATGCAGCCTGATCAGAAATGTAAGCGCTTCGTGGCCTGCAGAACAGATGGTGATGTCCTCCTTTGGCAACCAGGTGTGCACTTTGGCAACGTGGTAGCTGGAAGAGGACAGGCTTTTGGGTATGGAGGCCCTTCCTCAGGTCCATCCCGTCTGTACCCACTGGCTTGGTTAACTTACTAAAAGCCGGTTCCTCTCCTGCATCCTTAAATCATCACTGGTGCAACATCACCACTCCTACAGCAGTGAAGGTGTGAGTCATTTTTAGTGTATGATAAGGGGGCAAAGGCAGTGCTTTATGACCTGCTTTCAGGTGGCCTTGCCTGTTTTAACTTACCAATGTGTCTTTGCTTGGTTTTTACACGGTAGTGACTGTGTGCTCCCTGCCCGTGGCAGAAAGGAGCCTTCCGTGGCAGAGAAGACGTACAGTGTTAGGTGCGAAACTGCCAGGACTGCAGGCAGTAAATGACTTGGGAAGCGGCGTGCTGAGTGTGTGGGCGGTGGAGGTACGTCTGCGGTGCCGTTGGGCTCCATCAGGAATGGGTACGGTTGAAAACTACAGCAAAAGTTGTGGGTTGGTTTAGGATGTGTTTGGGTTTTTTAATTCTTGTTTTAATCTTTAACACTTTCTGATCTGAAATGTCCTTTTTCCTTCCTCTCCCTTTAAAAAGAACAAGGGAGAAAGTAATTCACCACCAAATAATGTTTTCTGTCCAGAAAAATCTGTTTTGTTCTTGCTCTGATTTCCTGTTTACTTATTTAAGAAAATAACTATGGGAAATCATTACTGCAAGTGCAAAACATAGATGATGTTTTTCAGATAGGTACTGGCAGGTTATTGTTGGGTGGTGACGTTGACAATAAATACTTAAAATGTAGAAATAATTTATTAAAATGCACTAAAAGTTTTATTCTCTAGTTTTTATTTGACTTTAAAATGTCTCTGGTAGAGGAGGCGATCTTACCCAGGGTGCACTGGTTTGGGCTGCAGAGCGATGGGGAGAGTTGTGAGGGCAAGGCTGGTGCTGATTTTCCTGAAGAAGTGTATTTGTTTTGTGAATTCATCTTGCTGACAAGATAGGTACCTGCTCTTGGTATTAGCATTGCATTCCACATTGATGTGTTCTGGCTACAAGTGCTATTAAAAGCACTCGGAGCTCACCGTAGTGATTCTTTCATGTGCCTGTGAATCGAGATATTAACAAGATAGTAGGGCATCCGTGATGAATGGTGTAGGGCGAGGGCTTTTTCTCAGCCCCCTCCCAGTCTTTCCTGCTGCCAGGGAGGAGAGAGAAAGTGAGCCTAAGAAACAAGCTCAGGTCCATGGGGCTAGAAAGTGATTTTCTGCTTTTGTTTGCTAGCAGGAAGAATATTGCCCTTCTTTAGTTTACCCAGTATAAATTACTGTGAACTCATTTTATTGCGCTGCTCATTTGCTGTTGTTTTTTAAAGAGCAGTCTTGTGAGAGTGCACCTGAGGAGCTGATGCGGGTTGGCTCTGCCTGGTCCTTGGAGTGTTGGACAAGTCCTGCTGCTTTGAAAGGACTGGGTACAGACCAGGTGAATTGAATTTCTCTTACTTTCTGACAAAGTCTCATTTTTCTGAATGTTGAACTATTTATTGAATCCATTTAATGAAACTAATGTTATGAAAAACATTGTGATGGAGATGCAGTTTGCGGTTGAAAATGCGATCCTGAAGGGATGGGGAGAGGGTGGAGAGGGAGGGAAACTGATGGCTGTGGTGCTACTGGGGAATTCCTGATGAATATAGTGTGATGAGGCCTAAATATCCTCTGTTCTTGAAACAAGGAATTTCATGGGCAATTGTAGATACCCGTTGGAATTCAAATTCATCTTACTCAGATGCTGCAAAACAGTTTATCAACAATAGGTCACCTCATTGAATGCAACGTTTAGTTCATTTACATTTTAAGTACCTCTTCATAGTACTTCCATATCAAGTACGTGGTTACTCTGTGTTCTCTATTCCTCCACATATTTTACACTAACCCTTCTATTGGAAAGCAGAGACCGAGATCATTGTTAAATAAGCAGCAGTCATGAACTTCCTTTCAGCCGGTGCCTATCAGGAAGCGTGTTTATTAGTTGACTATTTGAAACTGCAGAATTTCAGAGATTACAGTACTCCCGTCTATTCCTTGCCTTCTTTTTTTTCTTTCCTCACTGTACAGTAGAGCATGTAGGTGTTTATTGGATTTTTATAGTTTTCTTTCTTTCCTTTAAATGCACTTTTTAAATAAGAAGTGAGAGGGAGAATATGCAGTGAAATTGCTAGTGTTTTGAGCTTTTATTAACGTGCTCCATCCCACAGATGAGAACATGACTTCAAGTTCTTGAGTTCAAGTTTTGTCTGGGCATGAGACCAAGGACTGCAAATTTACGTCCAAATCTTGTATCTGATCCTATGTTAAACACATCCAGATGGTAGGTGATATTCTAATGTTAACAATGTGCTCCCCCTCCCTCTGCTGCCTTTCCAAGAAGTTGCTGACAAGTCTTTCTGACAGTCTTTTTTTAAGTAAATGAGATCAAGTATATTGAAGGTCTTTTATAGCAACAACCCCTGAGAAAGATTAGGCTTTGCAGTAATGCTGCAGAACGTACATTTGCCTATACTCTCTCCCTGCGTGACGCTTGCAACTTGTGCTGGTCTGTGCTCTAAACCCCGGTCAGCCGGGCTGAAGGAGCAGGAACTTGCAAGCCCTGTAAGTGGCTACCTGCTGCGAGCATTTGCTTTTCCCTGGTTGTGATGTGAGCGCAGAAATAGACGCTCTTGCTTATGCACCGTACCTACTTACTGCACCCACCGCCCTGTCTTGACCTTGGCGTTGCACGCTGGCCGCAGTGTGGGTTGGAGACGGTTGGGTAGGTGCTTCAAGGCACTTCTGGCATCTCGGAGCGAGTCCGGCAGTCTGAACGGACGCTGCTGTGAGACATATCTTGGTGGAGAAGGCCAATTGTGATAACATCAAGACTGACTTCGCACTATCCCCCTCCTGCTTTGCACATCTTACATCATTTGAACCACTGTGTATGTTTTGGGGGCTGTGGCAGAGCTGGCTGTTGAGGGGGTCATGGGTGGCACAGCTCAACCCAGGACAGGATCTTAAGACTTGTTCTGGTCCTTCCACTCTCCATTCCATGCAAATGGATTCCATTCATACACTTTATTGCTAATAAGTTGTAAGATTTTTAATAAATACATTTCTGCATAAACCTGTACAACTTTTCATCCACTTCGTTGAAAGATTTTTTTCCCTACTTTGGTGTGATTTTGGTTTGTCCTGAATATAAAGTCTTGCATCTAAATTGCGCAGATTAGGGGATTTTATTCTAGTTCATTTGAAGGATGCAGAAATTAAACATTTTTCCTTTATGACCAGAATAGAAAAGAGGCAGCCTCTCTTTGACAAAGATAATTTTGTTTATTTTAATCTGATTGTCGTGATCTTACTGCATTTCAGCTCTTTAATTCCTTATGTCTACGAAGCTAATACGGCAGTATGTTAGCTTTTTGGCCAACCATAGCCTGATATTTAGGTATACGTTAGAAGAGCTGCATTTAAATTACTTTGCATCGTTGATACCTAGCAATTCACTATAACAGATGCTGCCGTTGGTAACATAGGTTTCTTCGCTTGACGTAGTTTATTCTGCATATAGGGTAGGTCTACCTCCCATCCCAGTTTTATCCTGCTATGCAATTACAAAGCCTTGTCTACCCTGACCATCCATGTAAGTTTTCTGTGTGTAGTCTTGGTTTCCTGCTGTGCAAGTCTCCAGGACTACTTGACCAAGAGGAAAATGGTGCTTGGGTGGAGGTTAGGCTAGATGAGCTTTTGCTTGCTCTTTGACCAGCCTGATGTTAAAATGCATCAAACCCCATTATGACTTCATGTCAAGTTTTTAACAGAACTGATGTCCTCTGCCTTCACTGAAACCACCTGTGATTCTGAATGCTGCGTATTTTAAAGCTGACCAGTTTGTATATGTATACTCTGAGGTCAACTGAAACCACCTGTGATTCTGAATGCTGCATATTTTAAAGCTGACCAGTTTGTATATGTGTACTCTGAGGTCGTATAAAAGCCCTTACCTCCTACAAACCCAGCGTGCAGTGATGTGAAAGCAGTTCCTTTCCTGACCTGACTGGCTGGGTAGCCGTGATATGCCTTCTGCCTTTATTTCTTTTTGAAAGAAATATGGAGTGACATTCATCTATAAAAGTACTAGTGAACAGATCTTGCAAAGGAACATTTAAAGTGTGTTTCCTGATTGTAAAATTTGCTTTGTTGTGTAGGAATAGAATTCTGAAGGAGTTTTACCAGTTGTTTCATAGAAATGTTTAGAAGTTTTTAAAAATACTCATTTTAAAATGGCACTTGCATACCATGGGCTCTGACTTGAACTTTACAAGTGGTGATGCCTGAAAGTCTGCAAAGGATGTTCACTGCTGTTGGACTATGTCCAGAGATGATTCTGACTCGCTCAAGGGTTTCCATCCAAACAGAGAAACAAACGGTGGTGACGGGGCAGGAGCAGATCTAAAAGCTCTTTTGGGTGCGCACTGACTTGGCAGGGCTCGCTGACTGCTTTCAGGTATGTGGCAGATCCGAAGCAGTTGCCGTAACAGATGTATTCCCTAGTCAGAGTGTAGAATGTGCTTTTATAATCCAAGTGTAGGTATTTTCACACACAAAAATTATTTTTAACTTGACAGTGTATTCTGTGTATATAAATAAACATCACCCTGTAGGGTGATATTCTCAGTGTGTTGCAGAGGACCATAAATGTATGGTATCAGCAGTAATGAGAGACATGCATCCCGGGAGTCGTAGATGTCAGCAGTGCCAGCTGTCACTTTGCAGCCTGAGCCCCCCCGGTACCCAGACTGACTCCTGGGGGACTTTGGAAGGTTTGCTGCAAACCGTGCTGTCGGGTCAACAAGGAGTTAAAATTCTGTATGTTTTCTGGAAATAGGCTACATGCAACTCTTTCTGTCAAACTTGAGCTATAATGCATTGACATCAGTGAGTCATCTCTGTGAGAGGGGGACTCAAACCAAAGGAGTACGGCTTTATTCATTTCTGCCCTCTTGGGGTGAAACAGCTTTGCCTGTCAACTAATAGCAACTTCTCAGTTTAGAACTAATTAGTATTGAATTAATTCCAACCTGGCCCTGCAGTTCCCTTGTAAAGCTCAAACCTGTGATAGAACTCGGGAAGGTTGTGCTTTTGTGATGGGGATTACAGACAATATATAGTGCACAGTAACTTTTATAGTCATTAAGAAGAAGCTCACAGCTTCCAGTCTGCAGAGCTGTCTGCGATGGCTCTTCAGCTACTGAGAAGGTAGCTGTACTTTGACAGCTCCCTGTAAGCTCTTCAAACTAATTCACGTTACTGTAATCATCTGTCTAATTGTCTTTTCTTTAACTTTAAGCCATTCATTTAGCGGGTTTTGCATCACTCTGTCTCCCTGAACAGAGATAAAGATAAATTCAGTAGAGTTACAACAGTGCAGCAAGTGAAAAAACTGTGTGTACATTATGTGGATAGATGATAATTTATTTGCCTGTGTGGTGGCAGGAGAGGGTGAGTTGGAGAAGGGCCAGAAAAAAACCACTTAAAAAAAAAAGATCTAAAGTAACATTTTTATCTACTCCTTTTTTCTGTGTACATCTGCACTCTGTCTCCTGCTATGAAAGATTTACTGAGTTGCCCATGTGCAAACATGGAACTAAAATTCCTGTAAGCCTTTATTAGTTGGAAGGCAGTCTGTTTTGTGGCTAAAAGGCTGTCCTGGAAATTAGGAGACTTGGACTTGTTTTCCAGGCTAGATACAGACTTCCTGGGTAAACAAGAAAGGTTCGCTTAACCTTGCTTTGCTTTGGGTCTTCATCTCCAATGTGGGGATTAATAGTACTTCCTTCCTCTCTTCCTTCATGTCTCGTCTCTGTTGATACCTCTTTGACACAGCACTTAAGTTGATGTAATCTGGGCCTCATGGAAACCCTGTAGTCGCAACCTGTAACAAAAATAAGTTAGATCCAAAAAGCAGAGAAGCTGCTTACTTTCTTGGAGAGCAAAAGTTTGTACTTATTTGACTACCAGTAAAAAAAACAACTTCTCAGCTTTTCGTAAGTTGTGGGAGAACGATATGCCAAACTAAATCTCCTCATTTGAATATTCCAGGAAGTATCTTCTATGTTGTTTCTACTTTGTGGCTTTGAATTTGGTTTTTTGTGTTTTCCACTTAATCAGCTGGTGGCCAATTGGCATGAATGCTGGTCTGGGCTGCTGACAAAATTCTCCTTGTTTTTGGTTTGTTTGCTTAATGCTACTTGAACAGTTGTGTGTGTCTGTTAGAAATGATGGCTCTTTGAATTTAGCAAATTGGGTTTTCTGACAGGTTCTTCATTGGTTTTGACGCTTTTGATGATATAGTTGACAATATGTTTTGTTTTGTTTCTTTTTATTTTATTCTATTGTCGTATGAAATAATTGTTGTTGCATTGTTGCTGAGAGGTAGAAATTTAAAGGAGCAGCAAAACAATCTGCAAAGGCTGCTGTGCTCTGAGCGGTGCCAGGCAGAGCTGTGGCTGGCAGGACCCTGTGGTGGGGACTGGCACATATTTCATCGATCACGGTTTTGTCAAACACTGGTCCTTCCTTATTTTAATGCAACAGCAATGTTGCATTTAGTCTAATGCTCAGCAATTAGGGAACCATGTGATTGAAATATGATGTGGTTAATTGTAAAGCCTCCAAGTAGTATGACCTTAATTGCTGGTTTACTGATGAAGCACAGAGAGTGGTTCTTTAAAACTGGATAAATAAAGACAAGTGAATTTCAGGTATGATACTGTGACCAGCTAAAAAGTGATTTGGAGCAGATGCTTTTGATCCACAAAAGGTCTGAAAAAGCCTTCAGAAGGTTTGAGGATGTAACATGACTAATGCAAGGCTGATGTTGCGCTTTAATGGGTCGTTGACAGCTATCATAGGAAGAGAGTGAAAGGCTTCAGTTGCTACTGGTGAAAGTTCCTTGGCAAATACTGACAGCTCACAAAGCAACATACCTGGGAAATACGCAGAGCAGACAAATTGGGTATTTTGGCATCCTGTACGGAGAGCAGCATGGTGCCAAGCCTGCACTTGTGGCCTGTGCAGCATGCAAAATTGACGTTAGTGTTAAAGCTTCTCAGCAAGGTGTGAGCGTGGCTGGACTCTGCATGATGATGCAAGTGGCCAAACCAGCTTGTACTGCGGTAAGCTAACTCATTGCTGGTTAAGAGCGAGATTCTGGCCTGGCTCTGTGTGCTCACGTTGCAGTTTCAAAGCTTCACCACGTTGCACTTCTCTCCATGTGGAGCTTTCCCACCTTCAGAGTAAGGTGCCTGGAGTTGATGTTAGATAAGCTTTACCAGAGACTACTGTCCCTTTGTCAGAAGTCACAGTGTGTAAATGAGCAGTCCTGCCTGGTTTAAACTAATGTATGTGGAGAGGAAAGTATTTTTCCCTCCCACGGTCCTGCCTGCAGCTGTTCTAAGAAGAATAAGGAGGCTCCAGAGGAGGCTGGTGAGTAACCATTTAATACAAACCACTAGCAGGTAACAACAGGGTTTGCTGTCAACTACCCAGGCTGGATTAGCAGTGACTGCCTGCAAGCAAAAAGCTCAGTGACTCACTGTTCATCTCCCGAGCCTTCCGATTTCCTCAAAATGTTCCTTGCAGTTGGGCTTAAATTAACTGTTCGTAATTATCTCAGCATCTTTCCTTCCTTTTAAAGCTTTCTTAACTCTGCGAACACAGCAACAGCCCTGAGTCTCCAGAATATTCTCCAGTTTACTGGAGAGAAAAAAAGTGAATTCAAAGGTTTTACTTTAAATTCTTTCATTGATGCTACTCAAAGCATTATTTTTGTCTTCGCAGTGTACGTTTTCTTAAATCCTTCTGCTGAAATTTAGAGGAATCTGCCCAGTGTTTAATTTCCCTTCCAGTTCTGAGTCGGAGATGAAATAAGACTCACTTAGGATCAAACCAGTAATAAGGGTGGAAAAAACAAGTATTAACCAGAATCAACCTGTGTTGATTCCTGCCTCACCTACCAACTAGTCCATCCTGAATTCACCATGAAATACTCCTGCTTCTTTTTCATCTGGGATAGCACTTCATGGGCACTGTTACCAGGTGCATTAAATAGAGTGCGGTAAGTGAGCCCACCTCAGGAGGGGGATTATGTGTGACTGATAAACACCGTATCGCAACTGGAAGCCAAAGACTGAGCTGGTTGATTCAAGAACGAAGAACCGCTACCGGAAATACTTGAGTTTCTCACAATATGCAAACAACCCTGATTAACCAGGACATTCGTCAACCGAGGTAATCCATCTGACCTTGACTTTACACACTTCTCTCCTCCTTTGGACTCTGTGAAAGCGCTGGCATAATACTTCAAAAATACTTTACACTGTGATCAGCAAGATTGAGGAAAAGCTGTCTGCCTCTAGCATTTCTTGTCCTCTCGTGTCCTTTTTCACCTGTCACAAGCAATCAGTATGCTACAGTGATGAAGTCAGGACTGAAGATGCTGAAAGGGCCTGCTGTACTGATTGTCAAGAAGTAGAGACTTGATAAAGTGCATCCTGCCAGGTTGCTCTTAGTGTCATCTACTGGCTGAACTAAAGTCTTTCTCCAGACCTCTTGCACCATGAGAGAGGTATCTTAATGGTTTAGGAGCTGAAACATAACATGTTCCCCCCCTGCCTTCTTTTTTCTTTAAATACCTCCTTTTAATTCAGCCTTCATGTGCTACCTGAATTTCTGCCAAAGCATTTCTTAATTTTGTAGAGTGTACACAATCTTGAGAGATGATACTTCATTACATATTTGCAAAATGAGATTCTTTTCATGGACTTAACGGATTTTGCAGTTTACTTCAGGCTAGGGCAGTCACTGGATTTGCTGAAAATTTATTTTCTTCTCTATTCAGTTTTACTTGTCAACATGGCTGTGTTCCTTCTATTCATAAAAGCAGCGCGTTGCTCTTCAGTTTGCAAAAATTGCATAACGTATGTATTCGTGATTAAACAGGAAATAGCTGAGAGGGAAACAGGCTTGGAGAAAGCTTGTGGTGCCAAATGAACATTTTATATTTCCAGAGTTTTGCTTTCCAGAGTATCTAGGCTTCACATCTGTTGAAGCGATGCGTGAGCCTGATGGTATGTTTGACTGTGTATAGGAGTGTGGTTGATGTGTAATGGTACTGAGTCAATACAACAGTTTCTCCATTGCCTGGCAGTTTGTGTTTTTAAAAAAAAAAACAAAAGAGGAGCAAATAACAGTTGAAATACATTCTCAGCCTTATTAAATACGTAGTCCTGCCCTTCAGAGGCACCTTTTCAGGAAGCACATTAAAGTGTGAAGAAAATATCTCTGCCCCTTTACGCTTCCCCGTGAGTCTGAATGCAGGGGATTTTGCGTTTGATCTGTTTGTGGATGTTGCTTATAGGCGGACACATGTGATCCCAACATCCTCTGCCCATC